>NW_011482548.1:76708-78914 GCF_000754665.1 Bison bison bison
CTATTATACAGAGTGAAGTAAGCCAGAAAGAAAAACACTAATACAGTATACTAACACACATATATGGAATTTATAAAGATGGTAAAGACAACCCTGTATGCGAGACAGCAAAAGAGACACAGATGTATAGAACAGTCTTTTGGACTCTGTGGGGGAGGGGGGATGATTTGGGAGAATAGCATTGAAACATGTATAATATCATATAAGAAATGAATTGCCAGTCCAGGTTTGATGCAGGATACAGGAAGCTTGGGGCTGGTGCACTGGGATGACCCAGAGGGATGGTATGGGGAGGAGGTGGGAGGGGGGTTCAGGATGGGGAACACGTGTACACCCGTGGCGGATTCATGTTGATGTATGGCAAAACCAATACAATATTGTAAAGTAAAAAAAATATATATATATTAATTAAAAAATTTAAAAAAAAGTGGGACCTTTTTAAGCAACTTAAAAAAGGATCCCGCATGTCGCAACTAAGACTTGGTGCAGCCAAATAAGTATTTTTTAAAAAGAAAGAAAACGAATAGGATCAGAGTCATAGAAAACAGGACATTTTCCTAATAATTCTTTTGTCTCAAAAACTCCTCTGCTCAAGTTCTCCAAGAGTTAGTGGTTCTAAAATGCTGGCAAGACAGAGCCATGACAAAGTCTTGTAGACCTGGACAAAGGGAAGCAACAGGGCCCTACTTGGAAGGATTACTATGAGTCTAAGTAAACTGACCAAGGACTAAACATCTTTAGAGCTTGACTATGTCCCGGTGGCCTTATTCCAAACCTTGGTTCTCTATCTTCCCTTTCAAGCCCTGCTCTTCTAAAATAGAAGCTACACATAGAGATTCAAGGTAACCCCAAAATTGTGCATGCCTGTCTACATTTGGGGGTGGGTGGGTGGGGGGACCAGGACTGAAGGCATGAGCCATCCTGCCCAGACATGCCTTACAGCAAGTTCACCAATGCCTTGGGCCTGGTTGATTTTTTATCCCAGCAGGCTGCCTGTGTTTGCTTTAAGGCATAATTTCCTGTGTGAAAATCTAGGAGTCCAGGTCTAAAATACCCCACAAGGACTAGGTTTGGGTACCTAGTCATTTACTCTGAGGAGTCTGTGCTCTAATCTCCCATCCCCTTGGGTTTGTTATTATCATTACATTAATGTCACTGTGACCAGCACCCTATTATTGCTGTTGTTTCCATCACTATATTTACTATGAGTCTTAGGGTGGATTATTTCAGTGGTGGTGGTTGTATAACGTTGACTACACTTTCTCTGTTCAGGAGGAGGGTCCCATTCACTAGAGACCACTACTGATGTTTCCCCCAAATTCAGACATGTACACCGAAGCTTTATTGCTTGGTCTCCTCTCGTGAGACTAGGCCCCTGAAATGTTCCTGGTCCCCCTTCTGAGGTACCCTGTTGGTGGGGGGTTCAGTGGAGGACATCCCCAGGTTGGCTGAGCCTCTAGGGTGTGAGCAACCTCCCTCCAGGGATCAGCACCGTCTTGTGCAGGCCTGGAAGACCCAGGAAGCCTCCTTCATTCTCCAGAGCCACCCCAAACTTCTAACTCCACCGGTAGGTCCTGGCACTGTTCTTGCCATCCTGGAAAGGCTGAAAAATATGTTACCGACTGCCTGAGAATCCTGAGATTTTCTACTGTAGCTAAGGACCCAGGATCATTGTTGCCAAAAGCAGAGGCACAAGGTGGGAGTCCTGGGCTCACCTGAGCCTCTGCACCTGAGCCCCTTATTGGCCCAAGAAATGCCTGTGCTGCACTTCAAGCCATGGAGATGGGGCCATGCCAGCCTGAGCCACTGCACAATTTTCTGTCCTCTAGGAAGCCTATGAAATGCTTGTGCAGGCCACTGACACCCCTGCTGGTCAGAAGCACCATGCACAACTCTTGTCTACACCTTCTCTAATAGAATGCAAACCCAGGTGTCTGGATTTCTGCAGGTCTGGGCAGAACAGATGGCAGAAGGTCAGCGAGGAGGTGCTGGCTACAGTATGGTGTGGGGCTTAATGGGTGCTTATGGATGGTGTAATATCATTCAAATCAAGTGTGTGTGTGTGTGTGTGCGTGCGTGTGTTAGTTCAGTTCAGTTCAATTGCTCAGTCGTGTCCAACTCTTTGCAACCCCATGAATCGCAGCACGCCAGGCCTCCTTGTCCATCACCAACTCCCAGAGTTCACTCAAACTCATGTCCATTGAGT
>NW_011482548.1:79020-80829 GCF_000754665.1 Bison bison bison
CCAGGGATGATCTCCTTTAGAATGGACTGGTTGGATCTCCTTGCAGTCCAAGGGACTCTCAAGAGTCTTCTCCAACACCACAGTTCAAAAGCATCAATTCTTTGGCGCTCAGCTTTCTTCACAGTCTAACTCTCACATCCATACATGACCACTGGAAAAACCATAGCCTTGACTAGATGGACCTTTGTTGGCAAAGTAATGTCTCTGCTTTTCAATATGCTATCTAGGTTGGTCATAACTTTCCTTCCAAGGAGTAAGCATCTTTTAATTTCATGGCTGCAGTCACCATCTGCAGTGATTCTGGAGCCCAAAAAAATAAAGTCTGACGCTATGTGTTAAGGCAGATGTAAATACAGGAAGAAAATACTGGATACCAAAATTTCCACAAGTTGACCTGTATCTGCTGGATTTACTGTAAGATTTTTCCTTTACAGCTCCTGTGTGTGTATACTATTTGCATCTTACCTAAGATTCTGCAAAATTTAGGAAATCGCTTCAAAGTCTAAAATCAATTTGATTTAATCAACTTAAAAATCTTTCAGTTAAAAACTGAAAGATGGGGACTTCCCTGATGGTCCAGTGGTTAAGAATCCACCTGCCAATGCAGGTGACATAGGTTCCATCCCTGGTCCCAGGGGATTCATGCTACAGGGAAAGTAAGCAAGCCTGAGCACCACAACTAGTGAGCCCGGCATGCCTTAGAGCCCATGCTCTGCAACAAGAGAAGGCATTCCCACAAAAAGCCCACACACCAAAGCTAGAGAGCAGGCCCCGCTCACCACACTACAGAAAGTCAATTCTGAGCAACAAAGACCCAATGCGGCCAAAAATAACAACAAAAAAAATTTTTTTTAATGAAAGATATCACAAATGGCATCTTACTTAGGACATTTTAGGCAACCTTGATTTCCTAAGGTTGCCATAACAAATTACCACAAACTTGGTGATTCAGAAGGACAGAAATGTATTCTCTCACAGTCCAGGGCCTCTCAGGGGACCAGGGCTCCTTTGCTAGGCCGCTCAGAGGAATACGAGAAGTAGTAATTCAAACATGGTAAAATAGAACAGTGGATTTTGGATATGTACTCAAACTGAGGTGAAATCTTAAGGAAAAAAAAAAAGTCTTACAAAGAAAAGTAAAACTCGCCACAAGACATATACTATTAAAAATCTTAACATTTTGGTTATCATAGGTCATTGTAAATTTGTGTTTGTTTTGCCAAAAGTTTTCACTTTCATCTCAGGTTCAAAGAATTTGTTAACAAAATAAGCCACTCATTATATACAAATAAATAATACAAATATTAATTCAATATTTATTAATATTAACTCATATTAATTAATGGGTATTAATAATTAATGAATGAATGAATATTAATTCAACTACTAACATTAAATTGGGTTTTGATCAACATCCAGACTTAATCAGTGCTGGGGAGTCCCATGGCACAGAATATCTGGAGTCCCAACTGGGAAAAGGTCCCAGGCAGCACGGCCACTCCATGGGTGAGACTTAAAAGATTGCAGTTCGGGTTCCCGCTTATAATCCCAGGATGGTCACAAACTGATATCATCATCAATCTGTGCAGCTCTCAGTTCAGTCGCTCAGTCATGTCCGACTCTTTGTGACCCCATGGACTGCAGCGCGCCAGGCCTCCCTGTCCATCACCAACTCCCAGAGTTTACTCAAACTCATGTCCATTGAGTCGGTGATGCCATCCAGCCATCTCATCCTCTGTCGTCCCCTTCTCCTCCTGCCCCCAATCCCTCCCAGCATCAGAGTCTTTTCCAATGAGTCAATTCTTCGCA
>NW_011482548.1:84258-85316 GCF_000754665.1 Bison bison bison
GCCCCGGCCCCAGTCTTCATCTAACTCTACCTACCTCCCAGAGACCTCATTTCCAAACACCATCACACTGGGGGGACAGGGTTTTAATGTATGAAAACTGGGGGCGGGGGGTCACAATTCAGTTCATAGCACCATATCAATGGTTGAGTGGTCTAGAGCCCACTAGACCACTTGTTAGTGAACAAATCATCCTGTTGCTGAAGATCCTGGAACAGGGAGGTAGGGGGCCGGGTACTCTCAGGAGACCTTAGGGCACATGAGCAGGGTTTGGGCTGGACATTTTAGTCCTACAGCTGCTGTCAGGGGCTGCGGGGGGCGGTAGGGGTGGTCAGAGTTTGGTTCTGGGAGGGGCCACTTGGTGTCCCTTGTTACTTTCAAGTTAACTGCGATAATAAACACGAACGAAAATGTGAAACTACAATATATTAAGAGAGTAATGATTTACACAACATGTGGGATGTCATTCCCACCCAAATTTCAAACGTATCACAGGACTCACAGGACACGCTCCCAGAAAGAATTTTTGACTTAAATCATTTTCTATTTTTTGAGAAAGAAAGATCTCTGCATTCAGTGTAAGTGGCCTCACGACCTTAGGTTTTTACCTGAAAGCACCGTAAACATCTGACTGGAGGGAACGTGGGCGCGGCGCCAGTGGCTGGACACGAGACGAGGTCCCAAGGCGATGGAGTCTCAGAGACGCGGTACCCAACGACCGGAAACTCCCAGGGGCGGGGAGGCGGGTGGCCACGCCCAAGGCCACGCCCCCTGGTCACACCCCCGGCGGCGCCATTTCCTGCCAACCGGGAAGCAGATCTCCAGGACTGGCGGCCCGGTTCACCGAGTGAGTTTCAGTAGTTCGCGTCCAAACTTGCGCGCTGACGCGCTCAGCGCCGGGTCCTCCACACTCCCGGGCCCCCGCGGCTGTTACCGTCCCAGCCGCGGGGAGCCCCGCCTAGTCTGGAGGCGCTCTGCCGCGGGGGCCGGACCCACACCTATTTCTGGTAAAACCGCTTCGCGCCTGGTCCTCGCCCCGACCTTCCAGCCTCGGTCCTCGT
>NW_011482549.1:0-1060 GCF_000754665.1 Bison bison bison
GGCAATTAACCTTGACTGTAGCCTCCCGTCTGTCAGAGCCCAAGAGGATGTAGTGATGCTGCGACCTGCCCATCCAGCCAAATTCAAAACTTCCATCTCAGAAGCCACTGTTCGAAAGACAGTCTCAAGAGTGGGGCTGCCTAGTGTTTTCCTCCCACTTTAGCAGCCTCTGAGGAGCCAGAGTTTTTCTGTCTGAATCTTTGGGCAGTTTTCTCAGGTTCAGATCAAACTCAGCGCTCTGGAAACCTAACCTCATATGGTCCCTTTACAGCTGCTGCCCGAAACAAGTGTCTATCTTCCCATGGCTCCTAGTTGTTTTTCTCTCCCTGTCCATGTCCCCTGCCCTCTCCTCCTCTCCAGTTAATAGCTATTCCCAACAGTCACCCAACCTATAGTCAGGTACCCTGACATCTTCCAGTTTGGTGCACCAGTCTCTCTCAATGGCTGCCAATACTTGCTTTCGACTCCCCCGGAATTACTTCTCAGCCTCTGTCCACCCTTGCCTCAAGTTTCCCACATCCAGTTCCTCCAAGGATCACCAAAGTCTAATTGCTCTGGCAATTACTGCTGCTGCAGTCTGCCCTCTGTCCTCTGGTTTTCCAGCAGATAAAAGAAAGCTTTCTCTTCATGTGGTAGCAGAGGAGTCCCAACATATCTTTATCTCATTGTCATCTCCTTTCTTTAGGAGGCAGACCTTTGTGCCAGAAAGCCATGGCCCAGGTGTTAAAGTCTGGGTTGTGGTTCCAGTTCGGTCACTGCCTTTCTGTATAGCCTTGGACAGCTGTTTCTCTTCTCTGAGCCCCCTAATTCCTCAGCTGTCATATGTTGGGACTGGACACAAGCATCTGCCAATGTCCTTTCAGCTCTGAGATGATCTCAGTCTATGTCTGCATGGAGGATGTGCTAGCCACGGTCATGGCCCCATGTGTCGTGGGGCACTCTGGAGACCTAACCTAACACCTAAGCTAACCTAACACCTGAGCCAGTGTTTCTCCGACTCTGGGGAAGGCCCATGGCATAGGCCTGAGGACCAGAGGCAGCTCCCAGCCTGCTGGCCGGC
>NW_011482549.1:4856-5855 GCF_000754665.1 Bison bison bison
TGACTCCTTGGCTCCTCTCAACCCAAAGTCACAGAGTGACTCTGGGAGCACCAAGGGCCTTGTCACCTGGGCCTGGTGGATTCAGTTCTCTGACTCTGCAGGCACAGAAGTGTCACTGAGGAAGGTTCTCCCATCCCTGGACTGACCCTCTGTCTACAGCCATGTCTGGCTTCCTCTCTGCAGTGTGAGGCAGACCCTCTGCCAGCTCTCTGACTTAGTTTTGGCCTTGCCCTTGGAGTTCTTCCTTTGGGTTCCATATTGTAAAGACCATTGTTTGTCTTTTGGATGAGCCCACAGCCTCTACCTTATTCAAAGCTGGAGGGCCACTCCTGGGCCGGCTCTGTCACCTGCTTCATTTAGGAAGTTGTTTGAACAAGGGCTGGGCTGCAAAGGTCTATCTAGAACGGCGAGGGCCAAGGGAAAGAGCTTGGCAGTGAGGGTCAGAGGTCTCAGTCCCAGGTCTGCAACTCAGTCCCTGAGCAGTCCTCATGAGTCACTTTTTCTTTGGACCTCATTTTTCTATCTGCAAAATGGAGGTCCAATGTCTTGCACCCCAGGGCTATTGGGAAGTGCTCAAGTGTTAATGGACTCAGGATCCATCAGAGAATGTTTTGGCTTGAGGACGTGGAGTTTAAACTTCTCTGCTTGGCTCCCTCAGTTCTATGGCAGTGGAGGATGTAAAGAACAGGCTAGGATCACAGTCCCAATTATTGTGACTCAGCTATTTTCATTTGGTTAGATGCCAAGATCCCCAGCTCTTTGCAGGTCACTGGCTCACCTCGATTCTTTGCGAGAAAGATTCCTCCATTGATTCCAAAGGTTCACTGTATGGGAATCCTTTGTGACAAGCCCTAATCCTTCCTGCTATGGCTCCAACTCAGATCTATACACCTCAGACACCTCCTTGCCTGCCTTTTCTTTCCTCTACGCATCCACTTTTGCCCCATACTGAGAGGGAAGTGTAAGACTGAGGGTGAAGGCTGGCCTTGTATTTGACCA
>NW_011482550.1:0-1254 GCF_000754665.1 Bison bison bison
AGGTGTATTTCAGGGGAGAAGCCTGCTCTCTGTGAACCATCTCAACGGGATGAGTTGTGTTATTCGTTAACATGTTAGATGAATGCATGTGTCAATAAAAAGAGACACTTTAATTAAAAATAAAAAATGTAAATAAAAGAGGCAACACATTTTCAAAATATCACTTTTTATTGTTGGCTTGTTAATGGGCAAAAATATAAAATGGTTGATAGTGAAAAGTAAAGGTATAAATAAAAATATCCATATAAATCATGTCTTCACAATTATTTTATAGGTGATACTATGCTCACACATTTTCAGAGCACCCAAAAAAAACGAATTAAACCATTATATTTCTGACTGCATATTTTTAGATAGAGTCAAGAATTTGAAATTTTTGTCCCATAGCCTACCATTGTGCTCCCATCACAGGAAGAAATAAGACTTTGGTAAGCTGTGAGCTTGAATTTTTGTAACAGTTATCAATTCATGCACAGTGGAATCATTGCACATATTAATAATAAATACATTCAAATATTAAAATAAATATTTTGGAATGTAAGTATGGTTAATGCCCTTTGCATATTAAATGAAAATGTACAGGATATTCCCTAGTGGTGCAATGGATAGGAATCAGCCTGCCAATGCAGGAGACACGGGTTGGATCCCTGGTCCAGGAAGATTCCACATGCCTCAGAACAACTAAGCCCATGGGCCACAACTACTGAGCCCATACTCTGGGGCCTAAGAGCCGTAACTACCGAGCCTGTGTGCTGCAACTACTGAAGCCCATGTGCCCTAGAGCCACACACTGCAAATACTGAAGCCCAGGCACCTAGAGCCTGTGCTCCACAACCTGAGAAGCTATGCCAATGAGAAGCCTCTGCTTGCTGCAATTAGAAAAAACCTGTGCACAACAACGAAGACCCAGTGCAGCCAAAAATAAAAGGGTTAAAACGTTTTTTTAAAAAATACATAAATAAAATGTACAGACCTTTAAAGGATTTATAATCCCTATATGGTGACTTATGACATGTTTCCTTGAATGAAAACTGTACCCATTACATGCATGATGTTTTCTTTCAAAATTTCTGTAGATAAGAAGCATTTTCACATATGCCTCATGTATACTACCGAAGTGTTCCCAACCTCAGCCTCCTCTTTGCAAAATGGAGAATTTGAAACGTATTTCCTGAATTTACTTTCATGTTTAGGAAGTATATGATTCCTTACTCTTGATATTTTGTCTTTTAGACAACATTGTATAACTAATGG
>NW_011482550.1:4955-5473 GCF_000754665.1 Bison bison bison
AGGAAATATTGTCCCAAAGTAAAGCATGAAAGCCATGGTATGAGGATGTGAGACCTCGGAAATCATCTCATCTTGCAGACAAGGAAATTAAGGACAAGAAAGATGACATGACTCATTCAAGTCACAGAGTAAGTTCATTATTGAGCCATGAAGAGAACACATGCCCAGCCAAAGCTGTTTATCCTACTATATCACTTGTTTTTAACACTTACTGTGCATTTGAATTGCTTGTTGTTGTTCTCTTCATGGCTCAATAATGAACTTACTCTGTGACTTAAGTGAGTCATGTCGTATTTCTTGGGGAGCTTTTAAAAATGATGTCTGGGCCTAATTCCTAAAAACACTGATTCAAATTATCTGGAGTTAGAACAAAAAAAACTGTATTAAAATAATTTTTTTAAATTGACATGTAGCTGAATTACACTGTTGTGTCCGTTTCTGCTGTACAGCAAAGTGACTCTGTTATACATATATATAGACATTTTTAATATTCTTTTCCATTACGGTTTATCTCAGGA
>NW_011482551.1:0-1512 GCF_000754665.1 Bison bison bison
AAATGCAGAAGAATACATCTTCTTCTCAAGTGCACATGAAACATTCTCCAGGACAGACCACATCTTGGGTCACAAATCAAACCTCAGTAAATTTAAGAAAATTGAAATTGTATCAAACATCTTCTCTGACCACAATGCTATGGGACTAGATATCAATTACAAGAAAAAACACTGTAAGAAACACAAACACATGGAAATTAAACAACGCATTTCTAAATAACCAACAGGTTACTGAAGAAATCAAAAGGGAAATCAAAAAATTTCTAGAAACAAATGACAATGAAAACACGACAACTCAAAACCTACGGGACGCAGAAAAAGCAATTCTAAGAGGGAAGTTTATAGCAATACAATCCTACCTAAAGAAACAAGAAAAACATGTCATAGACAACATAACTTTACACCTAAGCAACTGGAGAAACATAAGAAAAAAAAAAACAAATTAATAGAAGGAAAGAAATCATAAATATCTGAGCAGAAATAAATGAAAAAGAAATGAAAGAAACAATAGTAAAAGTTAGTAAAACTAAAAGCTGGTTCTTTGAGAAGATAAACAAAATTGACAAACCCTTAGCCAGACTCATCAAGAAAAAAAGAGAGAAGAATCAAATCAACAAAATTAGAAATGAAAAAGGAGAGGTTACAAAAGACAATGCAGAAATACAAAGGAATATAAGAGGCTATTATGAACAACTATATGGCAATAAAATAGATAACCTGGAAGAAATGGACAGATTCTTAGAAAAGTTCAATCTTCCAAGACTGAATCAGGAAAAAATAGAAATTATGAACAACACAATTATAAGCACTAAAATTGAAGTTGTGATAAAAAAAAATCTCCCAAAAACCAAAAGCCCAAGACCAGATGGCTTCACAGGAGAATTCTATCAAATAAATGCCTATCCTTCTAAAACTCTTTCAAAAAATTGCAGAGGAAGAAACATTTCCAAACTCATTCCATGAGGCCACCATCACCCTGATACCAAAACCAGACAAAGACAACACACAAAAAAGAAAACTATAGGCCAATATCACTGATTAACATAGATGAAAAAATCCTCAACAAAATTTTAGCAAACAGAATTCAGCAACACATCAAAAAGCTCATACACCATGATCAAGTTGGATTTATTCCAGGGATGCAAGGATTCCTCAATATACAGAAATCAATCAATGTGATATACCATATTAACAAATTGAAAAATAAAAACCATATGATCATCTCAATAGATGCACAAAAAGCCTTTGACAAAATTCAGCACCCATTTATGATTAAAACTCTTCAAAAAATGGGCATAAAAAGAACCTACCTCAACATAGTAAAGGCCATATATGATAAGCCTACAGAAAACGTTGTTCTTAATGGCGAAAAACTGAAAGTATTCCCCCTAAGATCAGGAACAAGACAAGGGTGTCCACTTTCAACACTATTATTCAACATAGTTCTGGAAGTCCTAGCTACAGCAATCAGAGAAGAAAAAGAAATAAAATGAGTCCAGATCAGAAAAGAAG
>NW_011482551.1:4496-4925 GCF_000754665.1 Bison bison bison
GGGAGGGGGGACTATTGCCTTAGCTGTTGGTAGTGCTATCAGAAGGTGGCTGGTTTTCAGCTGTCAGCCCTCTTTGAGAAATGCCTCTGCTAAAGTAAACTACCTCGCCCATGGCCATGATTACTTTTAGGGTAGCCTGCATCAAATGTCTGATCAGCGCACAGACATAAAGGCTGAACCCGCTGGCTCCAACTCAAGACAACTCCGAGGGAGCAGCAAGGCTCAGAGCTCCCCCAGGAGATGGGTGTAGACTTCAATCAAGGCTACATTGCAGCTTGATGCCCTCCTCTGTTCATTTCTGCTTCTTTAACCTTCCTTCCATTGCTGACCCCAAGGGCTCTACCCCATAAACTTCCTGCATGGTAATTTCCAACTCATAATCTGCTTCTTGGGGAACCCAATCTGTAACAGGGGCTTAAAACCCTCCTA
>NW_011482551.1:5025-6072 GCF_000754665.1 Bison bison bison
GGATGGGGAGGGAAATGGGAGGGAGCTTCAAAAGGGAGGGGATATATGTATACTTACGGCTGATTCATTTTGAGGTCTGACAGAAAATAGCAAAATTCTGTAAAGCAATTATCCTTCAATAAAAAGTAAATTAAAAAAATTTTTTTAAAAGATATGAGGCAGGGCATGGGCAGCATATGCTACTGACTCTAGCCCCCTTGTTTTTCTGTGTATCCACTTCAGACACTTAACAAATGTTTGTTGTCTGGCTGACTTTGCATCCTGCATTACCACATCCTACACTCCACAAAAACTAGTAATTTTTTCTTCTGCTCAAAGGCCATGAATTTGACCACTCAGTTCTCAATTCTTAATGCTTATGTACAAAAGAAGAAGATAAGAAATCCATAAGGGATTGAAGTGTAGGAAATACAACACTGGAACTCTTCATTTGAACACCACTGTCTACTGCCACCATTTCCCTTCATTACAGATAAGGTCTCTGAGATTTTCTTTGTTCTCCCTATTGCAAATGTTTACCAAGAGCAATCACCTGCACTACCATGGGAATTGAAATGGTGGTAGGAAAAATGACAGTGTCTTGCCTTCCTCTTCAGGCCCTTACTAACAGGCAGTCCTGGCAAGACAAATGCTTCTCAATAGCTTGAAAAGTATAAATCTCAGACAGAACAAGTTCATATGAAGGAGAAGGAAGGTGTAAGCTTGTGCCAGCTCCATGTTTAATCGGCAGCACCAAAGATGGCGGGTACAAAGATGACCACACCTACATTATTCCCAAACAGAGGCCCAGTGACCAGTGCTCACCCCACTGTCCCCAGGCCACCATTGCCATATGATACCAGCTGCTATGACCATCATCTCTGCCAGAACACTGACCTCCCTCCCCTGGGACCTACTGTGTCCTTCGGGTAATCCTTCCCCTCACAAGTGCCTGTTTCAGCTAATCCTCAGCATCTGTGGAAAACAACACATAAAGGTCAGTCCCCCCATGGCTCTGGCTTATATTCTCTTCTGTTACAAGGAAATATAGTATTAAAAACACTGAAC
>NW_011482551.1:9679-10401 GCF_000754665.1 Bison bison bison
TTTGGAACCAGTCTGTTGTTCCATGTCCAGTTCTTGAACCTAATTCACATTGTGATGGTATTTGGAGTGGGTCGTTTGGGAGATGATTAGGTCATGAAGGCAGAACCATCATGAATGAAATCTGTGCCCTTATGGAGGTTCCAGAGAGCTCCGTCCTCCCTTCTCCATGTGAGGTCACAGCAAAATTGTGGCCATCTATGAACCAGGAAGGGGTTTCCGTGGTGGCTCAGTAGTAAAGAATCTGCCTTCAGTGCAGGAGATGCGGGTTTGATCTCTGGATCAGGAAGATCCCCTGGAGGAGGGCATGGCAACCCACACCAGTACTCCTGCCTGGAGAGTCCCATGGACAGAGGAGCCTGGAATGTTCCAGTCCATAGAGTCACAAAGAATCAGACATGACTGAAGCGACTTAGCAGCAGCATGAACCAGGAAGTGGGACGTCACCAGACACCAAATCTGCTGGCATCTTGATCTTAGACGTCCCAGCTTCCCAAACTGTGAGAAATAAATGTCTGTTGTTTATAAGCCTCTCAGTCTATGCTATTTTGTTATAGCAGCCCAAATGGACTCAGGTTAATGTAAGAGCTTTATTTTTAAATGTCAATATTTATAATATGCCACAAATCACATCCTTTACAGCTATTTAGTTTTAAGATTTACAAATTTAAATGTCAACTGAAAAATGTCCTAGGGGCTACATAGCTTTCAGTGAAATTACTGTT
>NW_011482552.1:0-1232 GCF_000754665.1 Bison bison bison
CGTCCGAGGTCAGGGGCAAAAGCCGAGAGGAGCTACCCTGCGTACGAGGTTAGGGGCAGTGGCCAAGAGGAGCTACCTCATGTCCGAGGCCAGGGGCAGCGGCTGGAAGGAGCTACCCCACACCCGAGGCCAGGGGCGGCAGCTGGGAAGAGCAACCCCACCTCCAAGGAGCGGTGGCTGCGTGGGCACAGGAGGGCCTAGAGGAGCTATTCCACATTCAAAGTCAGAAGGGGCAGTGGTGAGGAGATACCCCTAGTCCAAGGTAAGGAACAGTGGCTGCACTTTGCTGGACCAGCCGTGAAGTGATACCCCACGTCCAAGGTAAGAGAAACCCAAGTAAGATGGTAGGTGTTGAAAGACGGCATCAGAGGGCAGACACACTGAAACCATACTCACAGAAAACCAGTCAATTTAATCACACTATGACCACAACCTTGTCTAACTCAATGAAACTAAGCCATGCCCGTGGGTCACAGTGGAGAGGTCTGACAGAATGTGGTCCACTGGAGAAGGGAATGGCAAACCACTTCAGTATTCTTGCCTTGAGAATCCCATGAACAGTATGAAAAGGCAAAATGATAGGATACTGAAAGAGGAACTCCTTAGGTCAGTAGGTGCCCAACATGCTACTAAAGATCAGTGGAGAAATAACTCCAGAAAGAATGAAGGGATGGAGCCAAAGCAAAAACAATACCCAGTTGTGGATGTGACTAGTGATAGAAGCAAGGTCTGATGCTGTAAAGAGCAATATTGCATAGGAACCTGGGATGTCAGGTCCATGAATCAAGACAAATTGAAAGTGGTCAAACAAGAGATGCCAAGAGTGAAAGTCAACATTCTAGGAATCACTGAACTAAAATGGACTGGAATGGGTGAATTTAATTCAGATGATCATTATATCTACTACTGCAGGCAGGAATCCCTTAGAAGAAATGGAGTAGCCATCATGGGCAACAAAAGAGTCCGAAATGCAGTCCTTGGATGCAATATAAAAAACGACAGAATGATCTCTGTTCGTTTCCAAGGCAAACCATTCAATATCACAGTAATTCAAGTCTATGCCCCAACCAGTAATGCTGAAGAAGCTGAAGTTGAATGATTCTATGAAGACCTACAAAACCTGTTAGAACTAACACCCAAAAAAGATGTCCTTTTCATTATAGGGGACTGGAATGCAAAAGTGGGAAGTCAAGAAACACCTGGAGTAGTAGGCAGATTTGGCCTAGGAATAT
>NW_011482552.1:4551-5679 GCF_000754665.1 Bison bison bison
GACAGAGGATGAGATGGTTGGATGGCATCACCGACTCAATGGACATGGGTTTGGGTGAACTCCGTGAGTTGGTGATGGACAGGGAGGCCTGGCGTGCTGTGGTTCATGGGGATGCAAAGAGTTGCACATGACTGAGCAACTGAACTGAACTGAATGAACTAGGTTGTTCATAACTTTTCTTGTAAGGAGTAAGCGTCTTTTTATGGACCTGGTAGATCTCTGCATTTACTTAGGTCTTCCCTTAATTTCTTCCAGCAATGTTTCATATTTTTCAGAGTACAGGTCTTTATGAGTTTGATTGGATTCGATCCTATTTACTTCATAATTTTAATGCTGCTGTTATTTTCTAAATTCTGTATTCTGGAGGACTTCATTGATTTAGTGACTGTCCAACCTGACACAATTTTGTAAAATATTAAAATTCTTATATATAAATTGATATATAAACAAATTTTTAGTAATTCTCATTCCTGAAATTTCTCTTCCTCAGTAAGAACCTATTTTCCAGTATGTCTTATCCTTTCTTTATATAGAAATTTGTATGTTTAGATCATTTGTAAGTTTCACCCTAACAGTAGGAAATAGCATTTGAATTAGGGAATACAGGTACATGGGCTTCCCAGGTGGCTCTAAGTGGTAAAGAATCACCTACCAGTGCAGGAGACATCAGATCAGATCAGATCAGATCAGATCACTCAGTCGTGTCCGACTCTTTGAGACACCATGAATCGCAGCACGCCAGGCCTCCCTGTCTATCACCAACTGCAGGAGTTCACTGAGACTCACGTCCATCGAGTCAGTGATGCCATCCAGCCATCTCATCCTCTGTCGTCCCCTTCTCCTCTTGCCTCCAATCCCTCCCAGCATCAGAGTTTTTCCAATGAGTTAAGCCTGCAAATGAGGTGGCCAAAGTACTGAAGTTTCAGCTTTAGCATCATTCCTTCCTAAGAAATCCCAGGACTAGTCTTCAGAATGGACTGGTTGGATCTCCTTGCAGTCCAAGGGACTCTCAAGAGTCTTCTCCAACACCACAGTTCAAAAGCATCAATTCTTCGGCACTCAGCCTTCTTCACAGTCCAACTCTCACATGCATACATGACCACAGGAAAAACCATAGCCTTGACTAGA
>NW_011482553.1:0-1463 GCF_000754665.1 Bison bison bison
TCTAATCGCCAATGCTGCCCTCCTAAGGGAATGTGGATACAACCGGGGCTGGACCCCGGTAAACTGAAATGAATTTTATTTTTTAATTTAGATGTTTAATGTTTCAGAAATTGATGCTTTGAGTTAGAGATGCATACTTTTCCATATAAATGACCAATTTTCTTCTCATATCTTTCAGTTAGTTCCTTCTTTCCCCACTGCTGTTTACTGTCACTTCCATAATATACATGAATCCATAATTTGTTGTTTCTTTTTATTCTTCATACTTTTATTTTTAAGCGTGTTTGCCTTTACACAAAATAATATTCCAATTTAATAATTATACATTTATAACAAGCCTTGACATTTGGCAGGGTATGTATATTTATATAATTATTTTATTTCAGTAATTTTGCAGCAACTTTTGGCCATTTGAACTTCTATATACTTTGTATGATCAACTTATGAAACTCTAGAAAATTCTTGCTGTGATTATTGGGGTATAATATATATGCACAAATGTACATAGTAAATGTGCATGCAATTTGATGAGCTTGAACTTTTGTACACACTCATATAGCCATCGTCATAATAAAGATAATAAACATACACTTCACCTTTCAAAAGTAGAAGTGTTCCAATTTCTCCACAGCATTGCCAACATTTGTCATCTTTAGGTTTGTTTGTTTTTTTATCAGCCTACAAGGTGGGACTTGATATCACATTGAGGTTTTTAGTTGTATCTTTCCAATAATTAGTGATGCTGAGCAACTTATTCATTTACTTATTAGTCACTTGCATGTCTTCTTTGGTGAAATATTTATTCAGATCCTTTGCTCATTCGTTAATTAGGTTATTTTTACTATTTCTACTAAGCATAAGAAGTTCTTATACATATTTTGGAAAGTAATTCCTTATTGGGTATATGGCTTGCAAATATTCTCTCTCATTATGTAGGTTGTCATTTCACTTGTTTAATTATTTCTTTGCTATGGGAAAGCTCTTGAGTTTGATGTAATCTCACTTATGGGCTTCCCAGGTGGCTCAGTGGTAAAATAATCAGCCTGCAATGTAGGAGATACAAGTTCGATCCACGGGTCAGGACGATGCCCTGAAGAAGGAAATGGCAAGTCACTCTAGTATTCTTGCCTGGGAAATCCAGTGGACAGAGGAGCCTGGTGGGCTACAGCCCAAAAGAGTCAGAGACTAAGCAACAACAGCAATCTTACTCTTATGATGTATCCAAGAAACCACTTCCAAGGTCAATATCAAAAAGTTTTTCTCCTGTATTTTCTTCTAGGGGTTTACAGTCTCATATTATGTTAAAATCTTTCATATTTTTAAAACTATTTTGTATATAATAAATGCTAATTATTCAATTCCATTCCTTTACATGTTGTGGTTGTCATTCAGTTACTCAGTCATATCTGACTCTTTGTGATCCTATGGACTGAAGCATGCCAAACTTCCCTGTTCTTCATCAT
>NW_011482553.1:5576-6153 GCF_000754665.1 Bison bison bison
CTCATGACCTTTGCCACGGGCGGAGTACCTCATTCTGGCCCCCAACAGGAGTCCTGCAATGGGAGCCCTGAGCCCAAACCACTAGACTAACAGAGCCTCAGGCCCCAAGGAATATTTATTGCTCTGAGCTCTCCCAGTACTCCTCATCTCAGCATCTAGATCCGGTTCCATTCAACTGCTTCCAAACTCCAAACCTGGATGCCTAACATCAAACAACCAGCAAGACAAGAACATAGCCCCACTCACCAAAAAAGGGATGACAAAATAATATGTTACAGATGAAGCAACAAGGTAAAAACCTACAAGACCCAAGAAATGTAGAGGAAATAGGCAACCTAACTGAACAAACATTCAGAGTAATGATAGAAAAGATGATCCCAAATCTCTGAAATAAAGGAGGCATGAATCAATAAAATACAAAAAAAAAGTTTAATAAGAAACTAGAAGAACTAAAGAACAAAGAGTGATGAATAACAAAATAACTGAACTGCAAAATATACTGCTGCTCCTGCTGCTAAGTCACTTCAGTCGTGGTCTGACTCTTTGCAACCCCATGAATTGCAGCAACCACTGAAAA
>NW_011482553.1:10315-10997 GCF_000754665.1 Bison bison bison
GATTTCCATAAATGACTTCATTATCATAAGCATTGGTCAAAATATGTGTAGAGTCTTTTAAATATCTGTAAATAAAAATTATTATGCATAAGGTTCTATGTTAAGTTTATTGGTTTGTAACCAATGTCATTGATACAATTTATTATACATGTATTGTCAAAATCAATGAAACATTTTAAACTTCAGAAGATTAGGCTTAAGCTTCATATTTACTTTAGAAACAGACAGAAATAGGTTATGGAAGAGTTTGGATGTCTTTGAAAGTATGTTTTTTAAAACCATGAATACTTAAATAGGTAACTGTCATAATACGATGCATAATATGATTAATCTATAGAATAATATAGTCTTCATCTTTCATGAGCAAAAACATTATTTAGAAAAAACTATTCTTGCTATTATGATTGTAATTAAGTTAATTGCCCTGCTGCCTTAGACATGGCTTTCCTTTTGCAATTATAGTCTTCAATTGCAGTTATAATTTTCTTGCTACCTTCTTCCTTGGTACATTCTAACATTTTTTCCAGTATTCTTCAGAAATTTTACATATTTTTTATTTTAAATTTTATTTTATTTTTAAACTTTACAAATTGTGTTAGTTTTGCCAAATATCAAAATGAATCTGCCACAGGTATACATGTGTTCCCCATCCTGAACCCTCCTCCCTCCTCCCTCCCAGTAC
>NW_011482554.1:0-2063 GCF_000754665.1 Bison bison bison
GAAAAATGAGACTCAATGCAGACCGTTTATAAGAGAATACTATTGAGATCAGTACATAGATTTATTCTTAGGAGGCCAAAGCTATATCAGAGGTTGTTAGGAGAGTTCACCAAAGTCATTTGCTGTCAAAATCGCAACTGTCTTTAAGAGCCTAACAAGAATTTGCTATTTGATTTGGCACTTCCTGTGTAAGCACTGACTAATGTACAGAGATGACCTCATGTTACATTTGCCTGACTGCTTGTTGCTGTGGTTGCTGTTCTTGGTACAGATGGCGCCCATGTTACTGCAGTTGATGCTAGAAGTACCACAGGTGCTGCTGAATATGTGTCTGAAGGAAAGCAGGGTTTTCCTCTGGCCCTATTCCATTCATTAGCTGCAGCCTGGGGGATACTCTGTTGTTTATTGGTTGTTTTTGCTACTGTGAACAGCTGTTACACTGAGAGACAGCTTTACCTATGCTGTGAATATTCTAGCCTCCCTACCAATCCATTTTTTACACTAGCTGGCAAGATGAACTTGATCTGAGCTTGTCACTTCCCAGTTTAACATTCTTCTTGGTCTCTTATTCTCTGTAGAATAAAATCCAAACACTTTAAGCATACAAGGCTCAACACATTACAGTGTTCTTCATAATTTCCTTTTCTACCATTCCCCAACCCCATGCTCCTTTGCAAAACTCTTTGCTTTAGCTCTGCCAAAGTATTTGTTTGTACCTCTGCTTGGAATGATTGCTACTTTAATTATTATGCAGAGATTAACTCATAAACTTATAAGGAATCTGGAGAAAATATTTGTTAAGAACATGACAAAGAGTTAATACCCTAATAGAGTCACTACAAATTAGTAGGGAACACAAGAGAAACCACAGTAGAAAAATGGACAAAAAAAACATGAAAAAATAATTAGCAGATGTGACAACAAATTATTCATAAGCAGCCAGGATATAAAAAAAAATAATTTCATGAATAGTTAAAGAAATGCAAATTAAATGCCATGTTGCACTTTATTTCAAATAATTTTTAAAAACAACAATAGTAAAATGTCTTATTCTAGCCAAGTCAACATATTAGAATGATTTTCTAACAGATGGGAGAAAAGTGTCCTGAAGAAGGAGGACTTTTTCCTAGTTTGAACCAAGGCACCATATTTGCTGTATGCCAGATAATGTCCTAAGAACTTGCCATGTGCTCATTCCTTTAATCTTCAGAGCATATTCTTTGAGGCAAGTACCATAATTTTCAGTATGTTACAGATGAAGAAACTGCAGCTCAGAAATGTTAAATAGCTTACAAATGATCACACAACTCATGAAAGGTGGAGCCAAAGTTGGATTCTTAATAGTCTAATGTCTTCCCTTTTACTGTGCTCTACTTCCTCATATATTTGTAGTTCTGAGAGTGTGTGCTTATGTTTTCATTATACCTCATAGATATAGAAAAGTTCATTGCTACCATTTATAGAATGATTATTTTGTGCCAAATATTGAGGCTATAAGTACTTTATAGCAATCATATGAGGTGGATATTATTAATGAATTATTCATTTGAAGGAAAAGGAGGCTAAAAGAGTTTATATAACATGTTCATGATCATTCATATAGCAAGTATCAAAGTCAGGATTTGAATTAGATATGTTACACTCCAACACCTCATACTTGTCACTGCGGTGTAACACTAGTGCACAATATTAACTTATATACCATATTTGGAATGAAACCCTAACTCATGTCCTGGCAGCTGCCTGCTTCTCTATCCTCATCCCCTGCTATTCTTCTCCTTGTTGTATTCTAGCTCCACATGAATCCTTATTCTACCCTAAATACATGAGGTGCACATAGATCTTAGGGACAATTCATGTGCTTTCTCATTTGCCTCAATTGTTTTTACCCTAGATATTTGCAAGTCTTGATCTTTCACTTTCTTTAGGGACTTGCTCCACTTTTCCTTTGACCATCATGTCTAAAACTGTGGCCTTCAGCTGTATCCATACTCTTGTTTGTCTTTCTTCATAGTACACATCACAACCAGACATTATATTTTAAAGCTACTTGGTTATGTCTG
>NW_011482554.1:5596-5930 GCF_000754665.1 Bison bison bison
GGGGGAAAAAATAGCCTTCACTAGACGGACATTTGTTGGCAAAATAATAGAGGATAAGATGGCTGGATGGCATCACTGGCTCGATGGATGTGAGTTTGAGTGAACTCCAGGAGTTAGTGATGGACATGGAGGCCTGGAGTGCTGCAATTCATGTGGTTGCAAAGAGTCGGACATGACTGAGTGACTGAACTGAACTGAACTGAACTGAATGTCTCTAGTTTTGAATATGCTATCTAGGTTGGTCATAACTTTCCTTCTAAGGAGTAAGCATCTTTTAATTTAATGGCTGCAATCACCATCTGCAGTGATTTTGGATCCCCCAAAAATAAAGTCT
>NW_011482555.1:0-1861 GCF_000754665.1 Bison bison bison
TCCCCTGCACTGGCAGGCAGACTCTTAACCTCTGGTCCACCAGAAAAGTCCCATTTGCATTTTAACAAGCCCTCCATGTTATTCTGATGCACACTCAAGTTTGAGAACCATTTGGTTAAATAATCCCTAAAGTCTCTATCTCCGATTATCTGTGGTTTAAGTCTAATCATTTCACTTTTTGTTTACAACTACATTCTCATTTTAGTGATGGGAAAATTGAAAGTTATAGATTGTGTCATTTGGACTAAATCCAGAGCTGAAGGAGAAAGCTAGCATATGTGGCATTTAAAGTTCTGCATCTTATCTAAACCATTCATACAGATACAGCCCATAAAAGGAGGAAGAGTAACAGAGATTTTTTTTCGGTCAAGAGAATCATTATCTGCCTGTCCTGTACTCCACACACACCTCCCACCAGGCCCAGGCCAGCTACCACACAGATGCAGCTTGGTGGACCAAGTTTCCAACTACTTCCACCAAAACAAAACCAAACAGAAACCCTACAAGACCTAAGTAGCTTTTCACCAATGGCTTCATTTCCCCCACCTGGCTGGCAACTTTCAGCAAATGTTTGGAGGGGTGCCCTGTTCATAAACTTCACGTGGCACCTGGACGTTAGCAGATATGAGTTTAGACTTTGAAAATATTTGTGGTAGCCAAGGAAATTGTGGGGAATTCATTATTGCTGTACTCTGTGAGCAGAAATAAGGAATCATTTGGAAATGTGGCCGTGGGGAGATGGAAGGTAGAGGGTGAAAGGAGGCCAAGCCCTTTCAAGGCATCCTCAGCAGAGGAAAAGTATCCCTATGTTTCTGCTAGAGATGGAAGACCTATACATCCCTGCCAGTGTGGCAATTTGTGTTATTTATTAACCCACATTCTAAGAGGAGCCTGCTTTGTCTTTGTTCTTTTCTCTGCTGCCATCCTCCAGTCTTTTTACCTGTGTTACATTAAACATTCAAGAAAACTGCTTATGAAACAAACATCTCAGGCCTATTTTTAAGAAAAGAAGTATCTTAAAGTTATATTTTGATTTCTTTAGAAATCAAAAAAAGTAAAAATATATATGTGGAGCATAATAATTAGCATGAAATATTTCAATATGCCTTGGTGATTGAACCATAAATTTTTCCCTTCAGTCTATTACTATATGTTTACCAAATTTTCTTTAATGAGCATGTCTTTTTTTAATGTGGAAAAAGAAAGTTTATTGTAAATAATAATACTTTAACATTCTGGACAATACCTTCTTGATACTAACCTTATTTTATTTTAGAAAAAATATAATAAAACAATTAAAGACTTATTCCTTTCAAGATACAAACTTCCAGTTATAAAATAAATAGGTCATGTGGTAACATATAGCCTGGTGACCATAGTAACACTATATTGTATATCTGGAAGTTGATAAGAGAGTAGATCTTAAAAGTTCTCACCACAAGAAAAAATATAATTTGACAAAAATACCATTTCTTTTTAAATTTCAGAGCGTGCAACTACTTAAAAGCAAATGTCTCTGAATGTATACATCCGAATGTATACATCCAAATGGACATGGCCACCTGAAGCAATACTTCTCAAACTTTAATTTGAAAATGAATCATCTGGGAATCTTGTGAAAAATGCAGGTTCTGAATCAGTAGGTCTGGGGTGGGGCTCTGGCTCCCAAGTAATGCGGATGCTGCTGGTCCACGGACCACACTTGGGAGTAGTGAAGACTGAGGGAGAATTATTCTCTAACATCATTACACCTTCTGTTAAAGATTCTAAATGAGAGAGAGCCAAGTTATCGGGCACATTGGAAAGTTATTTTTTTCTATTTTATGTAGGCCTCCTTACCCATAATAGCATCAACTGGCTT
>NW_011482555.1:5770-6478 GCF_000754665.1 Bison bison bison
ATGAAGTCAAAGTTGAGTAGTTTTGTGACACAGATGGTATGTGAGGCTTAGAATACTCTCTGGCCCTTTAAAGTTTACCAGTCCCTGAACTAACTGCTGCCTCTTCACCTCACCTACATGGCGCACATAAACAAAGCAAAATTGTCACTGCCCACATTTGACCTGCTTCTGAAAATCATTCTACTTGATATTCTGTAAATACAAGCTGTTGTGTCAAGGAAATTGGCCAATGTGTCTATGCCTGAAATTGTAATATTGAAGTTACAGCATATTGTTTAGTGTGTCTTGAGGTGAAAAGTCAGTATTCTGCTATTAAAAAGAAGAGGGCTTTGTCAAAAAAAATGTATAATTTCTCAATAGCTGTAAAAATCAGTAAAGTAAAAAGTCACTGTGCAAGTGAGTCTATTAATAGTTGGGTCTGTACCAACTCAGTTGTTTCAGATAAGAAGCTCCAAGCGATTTCCCTGGTGGTCCAGTGGCTAAGACTGCATTCCCAATGCAAGGGTCCATGTTCAAACACTGATCAGGGAACTAGATCCAGCATGACACAACTAAGACCTGGTGTAGCCAAACAAATATTTTTAAAAATAAAAAGAAGCTCCAAGACTATCAGGAGCCTTAACTAGAATCAATTAATGAACCAACAGAAGTTTATTGAGCTTTTCTCAGGTGCCTGACCCTCTGCAAGGCCTGTGAGGGAAGACAAAG
>NW_011482556.1:0-1349 GCF_000754665.1 Bison bison bison
TTTGAGTCAGTTGAACTGAGGTGGCTAAACCCAGAGCATGTTACACAGAGTAAAGTCACAAAAAGAAAAACAAATATTGTATATTATTGCCTGTATGTGTGTGTTTTTATAAATAAATATATATATGGAATCCAGGAAAATGGTACCTATGAACCTATCAGCAGGGCAGGAATAGAGACATACACATAGAAAACAGACTTGTGGACACAGCAGGGGAAGGAGAAGGTGGGACAAATTGAGAAAGTAACATTGAAACATACACGTTACCATATGTAAAACAGAAAGCTAGTGGGAAGTTGATACCTAGTACAGAAAGCTCAGGCTGGTGCTCCTGACAGCCTAGAGGGGAGGGGCGAAGGGGTGGAAGGAGGTTCAGGAGAGAGGGGATGTATGGATACTTCTGATTAATGCACATTGTAGGGCAGAAACCAGCACAACATTGTGAAACAATTTGTCCTCCAGTAAAAATAAATTCAAAAGAAAGAAAGAAAACATGGTACATATATACAATGGAATATACTCAACCATGAAAAAGAATGGAATAACCCTATTTGCAGCAACATGGAAGAACCTAGAGATTGTCATACTGAGTGAAGCAAGTCAGGCAGAGAAAGACCTCCAACTGTTTCCCGTATTAGCTGCCCCAGTTCACATTTCTACTGGCAATGCACAAGGCCTTCCCTTCCCTCCATATCCTCACCAACACTTGGTATCGCTCGTCTTTTCGATAATAGCCATTCTAGGGGGTAGGAACTGGCATCTCACTGTGACTTTGATCTGCACTTCCCTGATGACTGGAAACGCTGTGCACGCTTTCATAGACCTGTTGGCCATCCGGATGTTTTCTCTGAATTCATTCTTTTACATTCACTTCTGCACTTTTTTCTTTACTCTCCAACTAGCACTTCCTTTCACGCTCACAATTTTAGTTGCTATCTCTAAACGGATGAATTCAAAATGTAAGTCCCCACTCTAAGTCTTGTATTTTCAATTCTTTAATTAGAACCTCCACCTGGTTTGTCTACAGGTCTTTCAAACAAAGTACTGAGCTCAGGATTCCTCCTTTCCCTGCACCATTCCTCCTTTAGTTCCTCATCTGGGTTAGTAGTACCACCCTCTACTGAGGTTTGAAATCTTTGTGTCCTTTTCAACATCTTCTCTTCTCACACCTCATTTTCAGTCAACCACCAAAGCTTTATCCTTCTATCTTTCTGACTTTGCTTCTGGTCTTTCCATTTGTATACTCAGTTCTCTCTGGCTCTCTAAGTCTTTCCCTCTCATTTAATTTCCAATTCTGTTTCCTTCTTCATTCTTCCTCATTCTCTGCTTTCCCCATTACCCACAGAAAG
>NW_011482556.1:4705-4975 GCF_000754665.1 Bison bison bison
CACTGTAGATGGTGACTGCAGCCATGAAATTAAAAGATGCTTGCTCCTTAGAAGGAAAGCTATGACAAATCTAGAAAGTATATTAAAAAGCAGAGATATTACTTTGCCGACAAAGGTCCGTCTAGTCAAAGCTATGGTTTTTCAGTAGTCATGTATGGATGTGAGAGTTGGAGCATAAAGAAGGCTGACCACTAAAGTATTAATGCTTTTGAACTAAGCATCAGTGTTGCTTAGTGTTGGAGAAGACTCTTGAGAGTCCCTTGGACTGCA
>NW_011482557.1:0-1764 GCF_000754665.1 Bison bison bison
GAAGGAAATGGCTATCCACTCTAGTATTCTTGCCTGGAGAATCCCATGGACAGAGGAGCCTGGTGGGCTACAGTCCATAGTGTCACAAAGAGTTAGACACGACTGAGTGACTAACATATACATAGAACTCTGAGTACTTCAAAAACTGCCATGAGAGAAAGAAGAGGGAACACCAGTGTTATGTGAGCCTCATGGAAACTATCACTATTACATACCAATCAAAGTAGCTCTGTTTTTATCTATATTAAATTGAGGGTTAAGTAATATTTCACTTGAAGAGGGTGTTCAACAAATAATAGGAAATTTGAAAACCATATGACTAAGTGGCTTCTTGAGTTCTGCTTTATAAAAAGCATTTATTATTTATTAAGTGACTGATTCTATGGTTTTAAACCAGGCATCAGCAAACTTTTTATTGGAAAGGCCAGATGGTTAATATTTTAGGCTTTGTGTGCCATTCAGTCTGCCACTACCACTCAAATCTGCCACCATAGTGTGAAGGCAGCCTCATTAGGCAATACATAAATGAATGGTCATGGGTGGCTGTGTTCCAATAAAAACATATTTATGGACCCTACAGGTTGATTTCATGAAATTTTAATGTGCCACAAAATGTTCTTTCTGTTTTTTTCCCCATCATTTTAAGATATAAAAGCCATTTTTAGTGTGCAGGTCAATAAAAACAGGTAGTGGGCCATATTGGGCCATAGACCAAAGTTTGCTGGGTTTTTTTTCTGAACTACATGATACTAAAGGAACATCAGATGGAAACAGCTATGTTATGAAAGGTACCTGCTCCCTTTCTGCCAAGCTGTGATTTGGAAGTTCCTATCAGGTGGCCTTCTCTGTATGGATCTCCTTTCCAGTTCTCAGTAGCACCAATTTCTCCTCTGTCTCATCAAGTCTAGAGTAGTAATCACTTCCTATTGTTGTTAGTCTCAGGGAACTTCACCATCCCTTGTTAGTTCCCTTTACCTTGCTCACACCTTTGTAAATACTGCCTTCATCAATATCTCTTCAGTTGCCATATACTTCCTATTAGAACCCTGACTAACACAGAGATGCTAAGTACATATTCACAACCCCATACCTCTGAATACACGCTTCTCAGTATGCTCCGTTTCATTTATTTGATTCAGGAATAACCAACCCCAAATGCAATACAGATCCAAATCAGTTTCCTTAGCAGAAAGCTCTTTGTCTCCCAAAACCTGAATTATCCTTCATTAAACAATTGCTAAATACAATAAACTTCATAAAGTCCTACTTTCATATTTGCAAGTGTCTTACAACTCGTTGAAATTAAGAAAGAAGAAACAAGAAATATGTCTTGGAGATTTAACAGGAAGCTTTTCTGTGTGAATTGCCTGACTCCTCTAAGGTTAAAATCAGCTCTCCTTCATCTTTGGGAGTTACAGTTCTGCTTTCATGAATCTATGGATCAGGCCAATGGCAACCAGTAGTTACATAACCCCTGCACAAATGTCTAAAAGCGACTTCTGATAATAGAAACACTGGAGGCATCACATACAAATCTGACAGATTTTTGTTTGTTTATAAATGGTGCAATGTGTTGATAAAGATATGAGGAAATAGATACACTCATTTAAATTGGTGAGAGTTCATACTGATAAATCCTTTCAGGAAAGTGATTTCAAAATAAGCTTTAGCATTCAAAATGAGTAAAACATTTGACACATTTGATCAAGTAATAATGAGAGACTTAATGAAGAAATAATGAGAGATTTAAAGATGTATATACAA
>NW_011482557.1:4243-4961 GCF_000754665.1 Bison bison bison
TGGCTCAGCTGATAAGAATCTGCCTGCATTGCAGGAGACCTGGGTTCGATCCTTGGGTTGGGAAGCTCCCTTGGAGAAGGGAATGGCTACCCATTCCAGTATTCTGGCCTGGAGAATTCCATGGACTGTATAGTTGCAAAAGTCAGACACAATTGAGTGACTTTCAGTTCAACTAATTTCTTATTTGCTAGCTCTTGCATCTCACTCCCATTTTCTGAATTCAGTGCTGTTCATTGTTTTAACCTTTACTTTGAAGACTTTAGGACTTCCCTGTAGCTCAAATGGTAAAAAATCTGCCTGTGATGCAGGAGACCAGGGTTTGATCCCTGGGTCAGGAAAATCCTCTGGAGAAGGGAATGGCAATACACTCCAGTATTCTTGCTTGGAGAATTCCATGGACAGAGAAGCCTGGCAGGCTACAGTTTGTGGGGTCACAAAGAGTTGGACGTGACTGAGTGACTAATACACACACACTCATTGAAGCCTTTATTCTACTTTCTTCTGACTTCTATTGTTGCTATTAAGAATTCTGCTGTCAGGCTAATTGTCATTCTTTACAAATAAATTGTCCTTTCTTTCTGCTGCCTTGCAAGATCTTCTCTTTGTCCTTGGTGTTCTATAGCTTCATTGTGATGAAACTAAGTATAGATTTATTTCTATTTTCACTGCTAAGGATACACTGTACTTCCAGAATGTGAATTCAAGTCTTTCATCAATG
>NW_011482557.1:8922-10214 GCF_000754665.1 Bison bison bison
ATGGATGTGAGTCTGAGTGAGCTCCGGGAGTTGGTGATGGATAGGGAGGCCTGGCGTGCTGTGATTCATGGGGTCGCAAAGAGTCGGACATGACTGAGCGACTGATCTGATCTGATCTGATCTGAAGGGACATAAGTCCTTCAAAGCCTGGTATATGGCCTGTGGGCATCAAAATTACTTGTGGATGTGTAAAGAATCTGCCTGCAATGTGGGAGACCCAGGTTTGATCTTTGGTTTGGGAAGATTCCCTGGATAAGGGAATGACTACAGCTCCAGTATTCTTGCCTGGAGAATTCCATGGACAGAGGAGCCTGGTGAGCTACAGGCCATGGGGTCACAAAGAGTTGGACACAACTAAACAACTAACACTTTTCATGTATTTGTTAAAATGCAGGATCCTGGGCTCATTTGAATTCTGACATTTTCATATTTATCAATATTCCTATGCAATTTTTATGCAGCCTAAAGTATAAGGGGGCTTCCCAGGTGGTGCTAATAGTAAAGAATCCACCTGCCAATGCAGGAGACAGACATGAGAAGTAGCTTCTATCCCTTGGTCCAGAAGATCTCCTGAAGGAGGGCACAGCAACCCACTCAGTATTCATTCTTGGAGAATCCCATGGACAGAGGAGCCTGGCAGGTTATGGTCCAAGGGGTCGCAAAGAGCCAGACATAGCTGTAATGACTTAGCACGCATGCACACAAAGTATCAGATCAGATCATTCGCTCAGTCGTGTCCGACTCTTTGCAACCCCATGAATCGCAGCACGCCAGGCCTCCCTGTCCATCACCAACTCCCGGAGTTCACCCAGACTCATGTCCATCGAGTCAGTGATGCCATCCAGCCATCTCATCCTCTGTCGTCCCCTTCTCCTCCTGGCCCCAATCCCTCCAGCATCAGGGTCTTTTCCAATGAGTCAACTCTTCGCATGAGGTGGCCAAAGTACTGGAGTTTCAGCTTTAGCATCATTCCTTCCAAAGAAATCCCAGGGCTGATCTCCTTCAGAATGGACTGGTTGGATCTCCTTGCAGTCCAAGGGACTCTCAAGAGTCTTCTCCAACACCACAGTTCAAAAGCATAGGGTCATTTTTTTTTAATTAATTAGTTTATTTTAATTGTAGGCTAACTACTTTACAATATTGTGGTGATTTTTGCCATACATTGACATGAATCAGCCACAGGTGTACATGTGGCCCCCATCCTGAAACCCCCTCCCACTTCCCTCCCCATCCCATCCCTCTGGGTTGTCCCAGTGCACTGGCTTTGAGTGTCCTTTTTCATGTATTGAATT
>NW_011482558.1:0-993 GCF_000754665.1 Bison bison bison
GCCTGGAGAATCCCAGGGATGGCGGAGCCTGGTGGGCTGCCATCTATGGGGTTGCACAGAGTCAGACACGACTGAAGCGACTTAGCAGCAGCAGCAGCAATACTCATATCAGATAAAATAGACTTTAAAGTAAACGCCATGAAAAGAGACAAGGAAAGACAGTACATAATGATCAAAGGATCAACCCAAGAAGAAGACATAACAATTATAAATATATATGCACCCAACATAGGAGCACTGTAATATGTAAGGCAAATGCTAACAAGTATGAAAGAGGAAATTATCAATAACACAATAATAGTGGGAGACTGGAGCTATCCCACGTTGAAGGTTGTTGGGAAACGTAGTGCAAAATAGCCGTAAAAGGAGAAAGTCCTTGGGAAAATGGTGAAGGGCCAGAAGTACGCAGCTTTGCACTACGGACAGAAAGACATCTCCTGCCTTTGGTTATGCTCGGCGCCAAGAGTTAATAATAAATAGGGATGTTACTTGTGAGAGCGGGTGGTGGGAGAAGCCCATGAGTCGTTTAGAGCACACTGTCCTTGAAATGTTTCTACTGATTATGTGTTAACTCCGTATGCGCTCTGCTGGCTGCATACTTTAAGCTCTGTTCCTGCTTCTATAAAAAAGCTTGACTGCGGAAATAAACTTGTCAGTCCTTGCAAGAGACTGTCCAAGTGTCCTTCTTTCAGGTTTGACGCTTCCAAGTCCCAGGGAGAAAAACCCCAACAAGTGGCACCCAAACAGGGACTTGAGAGAAAGGCTGAACAAAGCGACGAGCCCCTGCAGAAAGAGGTAAGCAGGATGGGACAACATAGCAGTAAAATTCCTTTCATTTCTATAATGCATCATTTTTTGAAACAAAATGGTATTAATGTTTCAAGAGATCAGTTGAATGACTGCTATCATATACTAGTGGAACATAATCCATGGTTCCTGGAGGAGGGGACTCTTGATCTTGATGTATGGAAAAGGGTTAAGAATAATGTTTTG
>NW_011482558.1:3843-5313 GCF_000754665.1 Bison bison bison
TGATACCCCAGTATGGACACCTCAATGGCCCCTAACTAAAGAAAAATTGGCAGCTCTTATGCAATTAATGAACAATTACAAAAAGCTCATATAGAACCTTCATTTTCCCTGTGGAATTCCCCTGTTTTTGTAATAAAAAAAGAAGTCAGGAAAATGGCGAATGTTGAAAGATTTAAGAAATGTTAATAATACCATGTCACCTATGGGGCCCTTACAGCCCGGATTGTCTTCCCCTTCTATGGTACCAAAAGGATGGTCTGTAGTTATTATTGACTTACAAGACTGCTTTTTTACTATACCTTTGCACCCTAAAGATAGTAAACGTTTGGCCTGAGAAAGAGTGAAAGGGTTAGTTGCTGAGTAGTGTCTAACTCTTTGCAACCCCACCAGGCTTCTTTGTCCATGGAATTTGCCAGGTAAGGTTACTGGAGTGAGTAGACATTCCCTTCTCCAGGGGATCTTCCAGACCCTGGGACTGAACCTGGGTCTATCTCATTGAAGGCAAATTCTTTACTGTCTGACCTTCAAGGAAGCCTAGTCTAACCTAAATGTGCTCAGAACACTTGTGGTAGCTTATAGTTGGGAAAAATTATCTAACACAAATCCTATTTTATAATAAAGTATTAAATACTTTATTAATATAAAGTTGATGTAATTTACTGAATGCTATACTGAAAGTGAAAAACAGAATGGTTGTTTGGGTGCAGAGTAGTTCTTTACCCTCAAGACTGCATGGTTTACTGAAAGCTGTGGCTAGCTACTGTGGCCCAGCATCATGAGAGAGAAAAACAGAGAGAGAATTGTACTGAATATCAGTAGCTAGGGAAAAAATCAAAATTCAAAACATGGTTTCTACTGAATGCATATAACTTTTATACCACTGTAAAGCTGAAAAATCACAAGGACCATCTGTATTTAATGGTGATTTTCAGTTGATAACACTGTATTGTATAGTTGGATTTTGCTGAGTGTAGAACTTAAATGTTCTCTCACACAAAAAAATGATAAATATGTGAGGTGATGTATGGGGGGAATTCTTTCATAATATATACCATAATATACATCAAATAATGCACAATTATACTTCAATAAAGCCAAAGAGGAAAATGACTGAAACTAGGTTAAATGTATTAAATGTATTTTGACAATATTTTCAACTCATGATGGGTTTTTGGGGACCTAACTATGTAAGTCAAGGAATATATTTGGATATTATGCATCATGTAACTAAAAATTTGTACCTTTTTACCAACCATTTCTTTTCCCCCACCCCTGGCAACCACTTTTCTACTCTCAGTTTCTAGGAGTTTATTTTATTTTTTTGATTCCACATATGATGCCATGCAGTATTTATCTTCATCTGTCTGGCTTATTTTGCTTAGCATAATGCTCTTCAGATGCATCCATGTTGTTACAAATTACAGAATTTTCTTCTTCTTTTTTAAAAAATCGAGTCGCCAGTGCAGGTTC
>NW_011482559.1:0-1500 GCF_000754665.1 Bison bison bison
AACCCTTTTCAATTCATGATAGAAATGCCTTTCCCATCGCTGGAAGGAGTCTAGAATCTAAGTAGTTCATGTGAGCCTGAATGTTTCCCACAACAGGAGCTAACATCCTTCCTGATTAGCTTCTTATCAGTGCCCTCATGGCAGCCCTGCATCAAAACTACTCATTTAGTAGACTGCTTTTTAATTCTACTGAAAATCTTAATTGTAGTGAGTAAATGAAGTTTAGCTGCTGTGGCCAGGTAAGGTTGTAAAAATTAAAATTTTGGCACAAGCAGTTTGAAAAGTGGCCCCAGAGTATAGGTCAAACAAAAACCACTGGAGTGGGGTGCCATTGCCTTCTCCGAAAGATAAGGGTAAGTGCCTTTTAATTATCAGTCATGGGCAGTGGTGGAAGAGAGAAAATGTAATCAAGCACAAGAAAATCTCACAAATTTCCATGGCTCCTCATTCTCATGCCATCTGATTGTTTAAAATTAGAGTTAAAAATGAGCAAATATCTGAATTCCATCCATTTACTTCTCCTGACCATTCTATGATTTGGTCGCAGTTAATGGTGACGAAATGGTCAAAGGAAACAAGGACCTGTCATTTCTTTCAAACAGATTTTAGGAAATCAGTGTAACAGCTTGTTGATCCCTCACAGCGTGGCTAGCTATAAACAGCCCCATGAAAGCCTCACGCACAGAATGTTCTCTATGGGTGATGAGCGTCTTCATGGTTTCAGCTGTACTATGCATCCTGACAGTGGCATCTTCCCACGGACATTCTGAAACTGGAAGAGTCACCCTACATCTCTCCGGTTCAAACTCTTTTTGCCAGTGTATTTTATGGGCAGTAAGGTCACAGGCCCAATTTAATAAAATGCCATAGATTTCTCTGGATAATGGACAACATCACACTTCTAAAAAGCACTGAAACCAAGGCTGGCTGGGACCTGAGACCCTTCGCTGCAGTCTAGATAAACGTCTCCGGCAGCAACAAAATACAGAGAAACTAGCAGGGGCCGCGCGCTACGGACACTAAGATACCAGAAGACCAACCCCCCAGTGGCCATTTCTGAGGACCCAGGAACAAAAATGAAGGGTAGCGCGCGTGGCCCCTGGAGTCGACACCACCAAGGGGCGGCGGGCCAGCTAAGACAGCCTCCAGCCTGAGCCCAGGGCACACCGCACCCTCGCCCCAAGGTAAGGAGGGTGGCGTCCCCGCCCCCAGGGAGTGACAAGGGGAGCTGGCGCTTGTCCCCTGCTCCTGTGCAGCAGGGGCCCAGTAGGGCCTGGCCTGAGCTCCTGTCTGGCCCCTAGTCGATGTCTGTGGATGAGGGAAGCCAGGAACCCTGGTTGGTAACAAAAAGATGAGAGAATTTCATTTTGCAGCGAACCGTGAGAAGCGGAGAGGAGTGCACAGGCCGTGTGTGCCGAAACCTGTGCTCTTCCCGCCGGGGCCGGTCGGCGCTGTCTGACTGGCTCCTCATCCTCCGAGGGGCGGGCTCCCCCCCAGGTC
>NW_011482559.1:5587-5898 GCF_000754665.1 Bison bison bison
GGGGGTCAGCGGGGCGGGGCAACAACGGGGTCACTGCTTGACTGCAAGCGTGTCTCCGGGAGACCCTCAGATGGTTCCCGGATGTGGAGAATGGGCATCATTTGCGTGAGAAGGGCCGAGACTACACCTCTGAGCCTGCCCCCCCAGGTCCATCCCCACTTGACACAGTAACCCAAGAGCAACGGCGTGTGGATGGGAAGACCTGAGATGAGAACGTCACCAAAGTCTTAAAGACCCGGAGCGAGGGCTCCTCACCACACCCCCTTTCTATACTTCCAGTGGCCCGGCAGAACAAAACAACAGCAAGGGAC
>NW_011482560.1:0-1131 GCF_000754665.1 Bison bison bison
CTTTGTGACCCCATGGACTGCAGCCCACCAGGCTCCTCCGCCCATGGGATTTTCCAGGCGAGAGTACTGGAGTGGGGTGCCATTGCCTTCTCCGGATAGATGTTAGCTCTTCACTAAATCTTTGGTAGGGTTCATCTGTGAAGGCATCTGGTCCTGGACTTTTGCTTGTTGGAAGATTTTTTATTACAGTTTCAATTTCCGTGGTTTTGATGAGTCTGTTAAGATTTTCTATTTCTTCCTGGTTCAGTTTTGGAAGCTTTTCTAAGAATTCGTCCATTTCTTCCAAGTTGTCCATTTTATTGGCATATAGTTGCTGAAAAATATATTTTAGAAAATTTTTCTTCTAGTTCTGTGAAAAATGCCATTGGTAATTTATAAGGATTCCATTGAATCTGGAGATTTATTTGGGCAATATTTAATATGTATATTATTAATTCTACCAATCCAAGCACATGGTATATCTCTCCATCAGTTGGTGTCATCTTTGATTTCTTTCATCTGTAGCTTACAGTTTTCTGCATACAGGTCTTTTGTCTCCTTAGGTAGGTTGATGCCTAGGTGTTTTATACTTTTTGTTGAAATGGTGACTGTGATTGATTCTTTAATTTCTCTTTTTGACTTTTAATTGTTAGTGTGTAGGAATGCAAGGAATTTCTGTGTTTTTTGTATCTTGAAACTTTACTATATTCATTGATTAGATCTAGTAGCTTTATGTTGGCATCTTTAGGATGTTCTATATATAATATCATACAATCTGCAAGCAGTGACAGTTTACTTCTTTTCCTATTAGAATATTTTTATTTTAATTTCTTATCTGATTTTTGTGGCTAGGACCTCCAAAATCATATTAAATAATGATGGTGAATGTGGGCACCCTTGTCTTGCTAATGATATTAGAGGAAATGTTTTTAATTTTACACCATTGAGGATAATATTTACTGTGGGTTTGTCATGTGTGACCTTTATTATGCTGAAGTGCGTTCCTTCTAGGTGTCCTTTCTGGAGAGTTTTTATCATAAATCAGTGTTGAATCTTATCAAAAACTTTCTCTGCATCTATTGACATGATAATATGTTTTTTATGTTTTAATTTATTATTATGATGTATCCCATCCCATTGATTGATGTATAC
>NW_011482560.1:3656-4612 GCF_000754665.1 Bison bison bison
TTCCTTCCTCTGCAATTTTTTGAAAGAGTTTTAGAAGGATAGGCACTAGCTCTTCTCTAAATGTTTGATAGAATTCTCTTGTGAAGCCATTTGGTCCTGGGCCTTTATTTCTTTTGGATATTTTTTATCACAACTTCAATTTCAGTGCTCATAATTGGGTTTTTAACAATTTCTGTGTCTTCCTGACTCAGTCTTGGAAGTTTGAACTTTTCTAAGAATCTATCCATTTCTTCCAGGTTATCTATTATATTGCCATATAGTTGTTCATAATATTCTCTTATAATGCTTTGCATTTCTGCATTATCTGTTGTAACCTCTCCTTTTTCATTTCTAATTTCGTTGATTTGATTCTTCTCTATCTTTTTCTCTCGATGAGTCTGGCTAAATGTTTGTCAATTTTATTTATCTTCTCAAAGAACCAGCTTTTTGCTTTATTAATCTTTACTATTGTTTATTTCATTTATTTTTCATTTGTTTCTGTTTGGATCTTTATGATTTCTTTTCTTCTACTAATTTTCTTTCTCGTTCTTCTTTTTCCAGTTGTTTAAGGTGTAAAGTTAGGTTGTCTATTCGATGTTTTTCTTGTTTTGTGAGGTAGGATTGTATTGCTTTTAACTTCCCTTATAGAACTGCTTTTGCTGTGTCCCATAGGTTTTGAGTTGTTGTGTTTTCATTGTCATTTGTTTCTAGATTTTTTTTTTTAATTTCCGTTTTGATTTCTGCCATAACCTGTTGTTTAGAAATGTGTTGTTTAGGCTCCAGTTTCATCCACCTCATTAGAACTGATTCAAATGTATTCTTTTTAATGGCTGAGTAATACTCCATTGTGTATATGTACCACTGCTTTCTTATCCATTCATCTGCTGATGGACATCTAGGTTGCTTCCATGTCCTGGCTATTATAAACAGTGCTGCGATGAACATTGGGGTACACGTGTCTCTTTCCCTTCTGGTTT
>NW_011482560.1:8434-9837 GCF_000754665.1 Bison bison bison
TTGTTCTAGTTCTGTGAAAAATACCATTGGTAGCTTGATAGAGATTTCATTGAATCTGTAGATTGCTTTGAGTAGTATACTCATTTTCACTATATTATTTCTTACAATCCATGAACAAGGTATATATTTTTTTATATCTTTGTGTCATCTTTGATTTCTTTCATCAAAGAGATATTTTTATAGTTTTCTGTATATGGGTATTTTGTTTTATTAAGTAGATTTATTCCTAAATATTTTATTATTTTTGGTGCAATAGTGAAGGGAATTGTTTCCTTGATTTATCTTTCTGTTTTCTCATTGTTAGTGTACAGGAATGCCATGGATTTCTGAGTGTTAATTTTATATCCTGCAACTTTGCTCTATTCATTGATTAGCTCTAGTAATTTTCTGGTGGAGTCTTTAGTGTTTTCTCTGTAGAGGATTATGTCATCTACAAACAGTGAGAGTTTTACTTCTTTTCCAATCTGGATTCCTTTTATTTATTTTTCTGCTCTGATTTCTGTGGCTAAAACTCCCAAAAATGTGTTGAATAGTAGTGGTGAGAGCATGCACCCTTGTCTTTTTCCTGACACTAGGGGAAATGCTTTCAACTTTTCACCATTGGGGATGTTTATTGTGGGTTTGTCATATATAGCTTTTATTACATTGAGATATGTTCCTTCTATTCCTGCTTTCTGGAAGGTTTTTATCATAAGTGGATCTTGAATTTTGTCAAAGGCTATAATTGCATCTATTGATATAATCATATGGTTTATATATTTCAATTTGTTAATGTGATGCTGATTTGCAGATATTGAAGAATCTTGCATCCCTGGGATAAATCCCACTTGGTAATGATATATGATCATCTTTATATGTTGCTGGATTCTGTTTGCTAGGATTTTGTTAAGGATTTTTGCATCTATTTCATCAGTGATATTGCCATGTAAGTTTTTTGTGTGTGTGTGTGGCATATTTTTCTGGTTTTGGTATTAGGGTGATTGTGACCTCATAGAATGTGTTTGCAAGTTTACCTTCCTCTGCAATTTTCTGGAAGTGTTTGTGTAGGATAGGTGTTAGGTCTTCTCTAAAATTTTGGTAGAATTCATCTGTGAAACCTTCTGGTCCTGGGCTTTTGTTTTTTTTTTGTCTGGAAGTTTTCTGATTACAGTTTCAATTTCCGTGCTTGTGATGGGTCTGTTAAGATTTTCTACTTCTTCCTGGTTAAGTTTTGGAAAGTTGTACTTTTCTAGGAATTTGTCCATTTCTTCCAAGTAGTCCCTTTTATTGGCATATAGTTTCTGATAGTAATCTTTTATGATCCTTTGAATTTCTGTGTTGTCTGTTGTGATTTCTCCATTTTCATTTCTAATTTTGTTGATTTGATTCTTCTCCCTTTTTTTCTTGATGGGTCTGGCTAATGG
>NW_011482561.1:0-1146 GCF_000754665.1 Bison bison bison
CATCTTTTTTTTTTTTGGCTGTGCTGAGTCATTGTTGCTCAAGGGTTTTCTCCAGTTGCAGCAAGCAGGGGCTACTCTCTAGCTGCAGTTCATGGGCTTCTCATTGTGGTGGCTTTTCTGGTTGCAGAGCATGGCTCGGGAGTTGTGAGCCTCATAACCTTCACGGGTTTAGTTGCTCCACAGCTTGTGAGATCTTCCCGGAGCAGGGATTGAACCTGTGTCACCTGCATTGGCTGGCGGATTCTTACCCATTGGACTACCAGGAATGTCCTGGGTGTATCTCTTTGTACAGCATTTTTAGTGGCTGTGCTGTTTTATACATACATAATTTACCAGTCTACTGATGTCAGCATTTTACCAGTTGGAGTAAAAGTGCAGAAATTTTACTTCCTTTTAAGACTCTTTACCCTCCCCCATTCATAATATAATTGTCTTAATTATTTTCCTCTACATACATTGAGGAGCAGGGCACAGCAACCCACTCCAGTACTCTTGCTTGGAGAATCCCATGGACAGAGGAGCCTTGCAGGCTGTCGTCCATAGAGCCACATGGAGTTGGACACGACTGAAGCGACCTAGCACACACGCACGCATATACACAGAGAACTACACAAGCCAGTGTTATAATTTTTGTTTCAACCATGAAACATAATTTAAAAAACTCAATAAAGAGAATGAAAGTCTATTGTATTTACCCATATTTTGCTCTGCTGTTCTTCCTTTCTGGTGGGCCAAGATTTCCTCTTTTATCATTTTCTTTCGATTTAGAGAATTTCTGTTAGCCGTTCACAAGAGTGCAAATTCTCTTAGTTTTTTTGTCATCGGAGAATGTCTTGATTTCCCCTTCACTCTCTAAGAATATATTTGCTAGCTATACAATTCTGCATTGAAAGTTCTCTTCTTTCAGCACTTGAAAAATGTGCCATTTTCTTCCATCCTTCATGGTTTTGGATGAGAAGAAATCCATCACGCAAACTGTTTTCCCCTGTAGGTAGTGTCCTTTCTCCTGGCTACTTTCAAGATCTTTTCTTTGTCTTAGTTTTCAGAAGTTTGACTATGGTGAGCCTTAGCATGCATTTCTGGAGAAGGCAATGGCACCCCACTCCAGTACTCTTGTCTGGAAAATCCCATGGACAGAGGAGCCTG
>NW_011482561.1:2128-3503 GCF_000754665.1 Bison bison bison
ATTTTTATTTTTAATCTGTTTTCTCTCTTTTGTTCAGATTGGGTAATTTCTATTCTATCCTCAAATTCTCTCTTTCCTCTGTTCTTTATATTCTGCTGTTGAGTCTATACATTGATTTTTTCATTTCAGTTATTGCAATTCTTAGATCTAAAATTTCCATTTGGTTCTTCCTTATATCTTGAATTTCTTCCCTGAGATTTTTTAAAAATTTCTTTCAAGCCTCTTTGCAATTGTTCATTGAAACATTTTTCTGGCAGCGGCTTTAAAACCCTGGTCAGATCATTCTAACAATTCTGTCATCTTGGTTATCTTTTCTCATGCAGATTGAGACCTTCCTGGTTCTTGGTATGATCAGCGATTTTTGATTGGAACCGGCACATCTAGGGCAGCACAGTGTTATAAGAGTTCAAATATTATCTAAATCTTGTATGTTAGCTGACCTTTTCTGAAGTTGCTCAGGCAGAGGAAGTGAGGACACTGCCCAGCCAGATGAGGGTGAAAGTCCAGTTGCTCCTTTGTTGACAAGTGTGGGGGTGTGCTCCTTGTTACTGCTGGACAGAGACGGGAGTTCAGGCTCTCCATAGGCCTCTACTGATCCCACCCTTCCTGGGAAGGTTAAAGGTGCTTCATGACTGCCGTCACTGACGCTGTGGTGGGGGGGTGGCCTCATAACCTCTGAATCTTGGTGAAAGTCTTGATCCTGCATTGGATCTCCTTTGAAACCACCCCCAAGAGCGGGGGAGGGGTACCTTGTTACTGCAGGGTGACGGAGCTGTGAAAGCTCAGGCTTCCTGGTGGCTTCCATTGGCGTCAAGGGGTACAGGGCTCCTTACTACCCAACAAGGGATAGAAGTCCCACCTTCCCATTCAGCCTTCCCTGATACCACTTGGGTGGGGGGGAAGGGATGGTTTGAGGGCACTTCCTCACAGTACGGCAAAGATGGAGGTCCCCACTTGGTCTTTGCTGGCAGAGTAGGACCCCAGTTTTTGTTCTGTGGGGTTTGCCTGAGGTAGAGAGATTAATGTCTAAAAGTTTCGCTAGGTTGTCCTTTTCCTAGTCTTTTGGCTAGAAAGGGCAGGCTTTTCGTAGAATCCTTCTTCTTTTTTTGATCTGTGGTCTTCTCCAGCACCCAGTCAAGGAGATGAGACAAAAAGAAAACTCTCGGAATTTACCACCATGCTGTTGCTTGGGTTCTGAGGTTCCTAACCAGTCTGCCTTTTTGTCTCCACCTCTTAGAGTCTTCCCATGCTCTAGGGCTTCCCTGGCGGCTCAGTGGTAAAGAATACGTCCTGCCAAAGCAGGAGACACGGGTCTTAAGCCCTGGGTCAGAAAGATCCCATGGAGAAGGAAATGGCAACCCACTCCAGTAGTCTT
>NW_011482561.1:4539-5410 GCF_000754665.1 Bison bison bison
GTATAATAGGCTCTAGGTTCATCCACTCATTAGAACTGACTCAAATGTGTTCCTTTTTATGGCTGAGTAATATTCCATTGTGTATATGTACCACAACCTCTTTATCCATTTTTCTGTCGATGGACATCTAGGTTGCTTCCATGTTCTAGCTATTGTAAGTAGTGCTGAAATGAACACTGGGGTACGTGGGTCTTTTTCAATTTTGGTTTCCTCAGGGTATATGCCTTGGAGTGGGATTGCTGGGTCATATGATGGTTTTATTCCTAGTTTTTTGAGGAATCTCCATACTGTCTTCCATAGTGGCTGTATCAAGTTACATTCCCACCAACAGTGTAAAAGGGTTCCCTTTTCTCCATACCCTCTCCAGCATTTATTGTTTGTAGACTTTGATGACAGCCATTCTGACCCATGTGAGGTGATATCTCATTGCAGTTTTGATTTTCATTTATTTAACAATGAATGATATTGAACATCTTTTCATGTGTTTGTTAGCAATCTGTATGTCTTCTTTGGAGAAATGTCTGTTTAGGTCTTTTCCCCACTTTTTGATTGTGTTGTTTGTTTTTCTGGTATTGAGTTGTATGAGCTGCTTGTATATTTTGGAATTAATCCTTTGTCAGTTGTTTCATTTGCTATTATTTTCTCCCATTCTGAAGGTTGTCTTTTCACCTTGCTTAGTTTTATTGAGTAGTATTCCATTCTACAGCTGCATCACAATTTGTTTATCCATACACCTGTTGATAGACATCTGGTTTGTTTGCAATTTGGAGCTATTACAAATAAAGCTGCTATGAACATTTGTGTACAAGTCTTTGTATAGATATATGCTTTCTTTTCTTTCTTTTCTCTTAGGTAAATACATAGGGATAGA
>NW_011482561.1:5603-7287 GCF_000754665.1 Bison bison bison
TGCCAATACATGGTATAGTCAGTCTTTTTAACTTTTGCCATTCTAATAAGTATGTGGTGTTTTCTTGTGGTTCTAATTTACTTTTCCCTAAAGGGAATACTGACATTGAGCATCTTTTCAAGTGCTATTTTCCCATCCATGTATCTTTTTTAGTGAAGTATCTATTCAAATCACTTACTAAAAGTTTATTGTGTTGTTTGTTTCCTTACTATTGAGTTTTGAGAGTTCTTTATACCTCTTAAACACAAATCCCTTATAAAATATATGCTTTGTATTTAAAAATAGAATTACCGTATAACCCAGCAATTCCATTTCTAGGTCTAGACTCTCCAGAATTGAAAGCAGGGACTTAAAGAGATCATTTGTGCACCTATGTTCATAGCAGCATTATTCACAGTAGCTGAAAGATGAAAGCAACTCAAGTGTCCTTCAATAGATAACAGATCAGTAAAATTTGATATATCCATACAAAGGAACATATTCAGCTTTAGAAAGGAAGGGAATTCTAACAGTTGCTACAACATAGATGAATCTTAAAGACATTATACTACATAGAATAAGCCAGTCACAAAATGATGAGTACTGTATGATTCTACTTATATGATTAAGTGCCTAGAGTAGTCAAACCCACAGAGACAGAAAGTAGGATGGTGATCACTAGGGACTGGAGGAGGGAAGAATGGGAGTTTAATGGGTATAGAGGTTTAGTTTTACAAGATAGAGTTCTGGAGATTGGTTGTACAATTTCATGAATATACTTAACACTGATTAAACGGTACACTTAAAATGGTTAAGATGGTGAATTTTTATATATAAAAATTGCCACAACTAAAAAATCTTAAATATGTTTTATAAATATGTTTCCCAGTTCGTGGCTTGTCTTTTCATTCTCTTGTGTCATTCAAAGGACAAAAGTTTTTCATTTCAATAAAGTTCAATTTATCACTTAGGGAGCAATGGCACTTTTGGTGCTGTATTTAAAAAGCCTTTACCTAGTCCAAGGGCACATTTTCCTGCCTCTTTACATGCCTGGCAATCTTTTTTTTTTTTCTTTTACACACCACCCCCCAGCCTGGTCATCTTTGATTCAATGCTAAACATTGTAAATCTTACCTTGTAAGGTGCCAGATATTTCTGTATACCTATAAATATTTTTAACCTTTGTCTGGGATGCAGTTCAACTATGTGGATATAGATTTATCCTTTTGACTCTTGCTTTCCTGATATTTGTTAGGTTGGTCTGGAGCAGTCTAGGACTAATTATTCCCCGTTACTGAGGCAAGAGCTTCCTGAGTACTTCTAGTTTTGCCTGTTAATCGAGGTGTTTAACCATTTACATGTAATGTAATTTTTTAGATGATTAGGTTTGAGTCTAACATCTTGCTATTTGTTTTCTGTCTACCCCACATGCTCTTTGTTCGCTTTTTTCTCTTTCACTAACTTTTTTTTTTTTAATCTTAATTGAGTATTTTGTATAATAAAGTTTTACCACCTCTGTTAGCTAATAGCAGAAGAGGAAGTCAAAGAATCAAAACCCAAGAAGATTTAATTGTGTTGTTGCTGCCTTCAAGATGGAGGGGGCCATGTGTCAAAGATGGTGGGCAACCTCCAGGAGCTGGGACAGCTAGCAGACAACTGGCAAGGAAACATAGACCTCAGTTCAACACGAACAGGGAACTGAAGT
>NW_011482561.1:7887-9130 GCF_000754665.1 Bison bison bison
ATCTTGTCCATCACCAACTCCCAGAGCTTGCTCAGACTCATGTCCATCAAGTCAGTGATGCCATCCAAACAGCTCATTCTCTGTCATCCCCTTCTCCTGCCTTCAATCTTTCCTAGCATCAGGGTCTTATTTCTAATGAGTCTCTTCACATCAGGTGGTCAAAGTATTGGAGCTTCAGCTTCAGCATCAGTCCTTCCAATGAATATTCAGGGTTGATTTCCTTTAGGATGGACTGGTTGGATCTCCTTGCAGTCCAAGGGACTCTCAAAAGTCTTCTCCAACACCACAGTTTAAAATCATCAATTCTTCACGCTTAGCTTTCTTTGTAGTCCAACTGTCACAACCATACATGACTACTGAAAAAACCATAGCTAGATGGACTAGTCCATTTGACTAGACGGACCTTTGTTGGCAAAGTAATGTCTCTGCTTTTTTTTTTTTTTTTGTCTCTGCTTTTTAATGTGCTATCTAAGTTGGTCATAGCTTTTCTTCCATATTCCATAGCAATTGTTGCTTAACCTTAACTTTCACATCCGTCACAAATCCCATAATACAGTCTGATTATTTTTGTTTAGTCAATTGTCCTTTAAAGAGATTTACAGAATAAGAAAAAGTCTTATATATTTATCTATGTAGTTGACTTTCTGTGGTGCTCTTCATTCCTTTGTGTAGATCCAGATTTCCATCTGGTATCACTTTCCTTCTGCCTGACGGACGTCCTTTAACATTTCTTGTACTGCTTGTGTGCTGGTGATGAATTCTTTCAGCTTTCAAGTGACTGAAAATGACTTTTTATTGCTTTACATTATGAAGGATATTTTCCCCAGGTATAGAATACTAGTTTTTTTCTCATGTCTTGTGTTTGTTGAATTTCTAGGATCTGTGGGTTTATAATTTCCATGAAGTCTAGAATGCTTTGTCCAGTATTTCTTCAAATACTTTTTTCTGTCCTTCTCCCTTTTCAGGGGCACAATTATCACATACCAGACCTCTTAAAGTGATCAAATATCTCACTTATGCTTTTTTAATTTTTAAAAATTTAAATAGTTTTGATTACTATGTCTACAAATTCACTATTTTTGTTCTCCTCCAAAATTATAAAGGGCACCTACCAAAAAACCTATAGCTAACATTAGAGTTTATAGTAAAATATTGAACATTTTCTCCTTAAAAGCAGGGGCAAAGTAAGAATTCCATTCTCATCACTTCTATTCAACATGATCCTAGAAGCCTCAACCAGTGC
>NW_011482561.1:9230-12185 GCF_000754665.1 Bison bison bison
CAACCAGTGCAACAGGGAAGAAAAATAAAAGGCATAGAGATGTCTGTTTGCAATTGACAGAATTGTTTATTTAGAAAACCTTAAGGAATATACACAACTACTACCTAATTTTTAAATTCACAGATGACAACATTAATTTTTTAAAACTCAATTGTATTTTAATATGCTACTAACAAACAATTTGGAGAAGGCGATGGCACCCCACTCCAGTACTCTTGGCCTGGAAAATCCCATGGACGGAGGAGCCTGGTAGGCTGCAGTCCATGGGGTCGCTAAGAGTCGGACTCGATTGAGCGACTTCACTTTCACTTTTCACTTTCATGCATATTGGAGAAGGAAATGGCAACCCACTCCAGTGTTCTTGCCTGGAGAATCCCAGGGACGGGGGAGCCTGGTGGGCTGCTGTCTATGGGATCGCACAGAGTCGGACACGACTGAAGCAACTTAGCAGCAGCAGCAACAACAAACAATTGTAAACTAAAACTAAAATGAATTTCATGTATGTTGCTGCTGCTAAGTCGCTGGGAATCCCTGGGATTCTCCAGGCAAGAACACTGGAATGGGTTGCCATTTCCTTCTCCAATACATGCATGCATGCTAAGCCGTTTCAGTCGTGTCCGACTCTGTGAGACCCCATGGACAGCAGCCCACCATGCTCCTCTGTCCACGGAATTCTCAAGGCAAGAATACTGGAGTGGGTTGCCATTTCCTTCTCCAATTTCATGTATAATAACATCATAAACAAAATTCTTAGGAATAAATTTAATATATCAAAGTCTCTACACTATGTAATAATTTTGAGAGAAATTAAAGAAAAACTAAGTAAATGGGGAGATAGATTATGTTCATGAATTGGAAGACAATATTGTTAATCTGTCAATTCTCCCTGAATTGGTCAAAAGAGTCAATGCAATCTGTATCCAAACACTAGCAGTTATTTTTGTAGATACTGAAAATCTTAGTTCTAAACTTTGTATGGAAATATAAAGGACCAAGAAGATGCAAAGAATTTGAAAAAGAAGAACAAAGTTTGAGAACTTACACCACACAACTTTAAGCCTTATTGTAAACCTACACTAATCTAGAGAGTATAGCTCATAAATTAACAAATAGAATAGAGAGCTAGAGATAGACCCACACTTACATGGTTGTTTGATTTTTTTACAAAAACACTAAGGCAACACAATAGGGAAAGGAAAGTTTATGTCACAAATGATGCTATAATAACTGGCTATCCATATGCAAAGGTATGAATGTCACACCATATACAAAAATTAATTTGAAATGGGTCATACACCTAAATGTAAGTAGTAACACTGTATATTTTAGGAGGACTTCCCTGGTGGTGCAGTGGTTAAGACTCCCATCCCACTGCAGGGGGCTTGGGTTATATCCCTTGTCAGAGAACTACAATCCCGCATGCCACATGACATGGCCCCCCAAAAAACAAACAAAAAACAAATATTTTACACTTGATCTTAACGAAAAGGTCAAGAAGTGTTTAAAAAATATAAAACATATATTTTAAAAAGAAAACCTTAGAAGAATATCTTGATGATTTGGGATAGGTTAAGTTGGCGAGCAGATCATAGATATCAATACCATAAAAGAAAACACTGATAAGTTAGATTTCATCAAAATAAAAAACTCTATCTAGACAGTTCCTGTTGTAAAATAAGTACTGAATAAATAAATTTGTATTGAATGAAAAAACAAAAACTCTGCTTATCAAAAGACACTATTAAAGAGAATTCCCTCACAGACCAGTGGTTAGTATTCCACATGCTCACTGCCAAGGGCCTGGATTCAAGCCCTAGTCAGGTAACTAAGATCCCTCAAGCCGTGTAGCGTGGCAGAAAAAAAAAATTAAAAAGACACCATTAGGAATATTGAAATGCAATTTACAGACTGGGGAAAGAAATATGGAGAGAACATACATCTGGCAAAGGATTGTTATGCAAAAAATGAAAAGAACTCTGTAACTTCAGTAATAAAAAGACAAACAACTAGACTTAAAATGGACAAAAAATTTGAACACTTACTTCTCAAAAGAAAATAAACAAATGGCCAATTATCACACTAAAAAGTGATCAAGATCACTAACAATTAAATATAAATTAGAGTCACAATGAAATACCACTATACACCTATTATAGCGGTTAAATTAAAATGACTGACAACCCCAAAGGTTGATGAGGATGTAGAGAAACTCCAACTCTCAAGCTCTGTTGGTGAGAATGCAAAATTGTGTAATGATTTCAGAAAAAGATCTGGCAGTTTCTTATAAAACCAAATGTTTAGTACCCTGAAAACCAGTGATTACATTGCTAGTTACACAAAAGAAATGAAAACATATGCTTACACAAAGATTTGTATATGAATGTTCATAGCAGCTTTATTCATAATAACCAAGATGCTGCTAAGTTACTTCAGTCGTGTCCGACTCTGTGCGACCCCATAGACAGCAGCCCACCAGGCTCCCCCGTCCCTGGGATTCTCCAGGCAAGAACACTGGAGTGGGGTGCCATTGCCTTCTCCAACCAAGATGAGGAAATATCAATAGGACAGTCAATGATTCTGGGAGAATGGATAAACAAGCTTTCCTATAGTCTTATACTGGAATACTACTCAGATGGAATGAACATGCAACAACATGAAGAATCTCAAAAGCATGACACGGAGTGAAAGAAGCCTTACAAAAAGAATGCATACTGTATGATTTCATTTATATGAAATTTTAGAATGAGCAAAAGTCATCTGCAGTGGAAAAAGTCAAAACATTGTTTGCCTCTGGCAGATAGGGCTGGGGAATGATAGGAAAGAACATAAGGAAACTTTTGTTACTGAATCCAAGTTCATAGTGCTGTACTCCTTGCAGTACACAGGCCAATAAATTTAGACATTAGTTGTTGGGACAAAAAATAGCAACTTTATTTGGAAAGCTAGCAGACCTAG
>NW_011482561.1:12285-13118 GCF_000754665.1 Bison bison bison
CAAACTTCTTGGTGTTGGAATCTTTTGTTCTAGCAGCTGTCCATATAGATCTGGTCACAATGTTGCTATAAACTCCCCTCGGGAGGTTATTTTGGTTCTGCAACTTTTTGTTGTTACATGAAAGGAGAAGTATTATACCTTTAAAGGTATGAGATTTGCCTCTCATTCTTTTGCAAAGGTGCAGAGCCAACGTGACTAAGCACAGGCAACAGAGCATAAGGATTAGAGCTAAAGGAATAGACCCAGTATGAAGTCCAGTTTGTTCTTCTCTGTTCCACTTTCATGAGTGATGGAAGTGCTCTATATCTTGGTAGGTAGGGGTTTAGGTCACTAGTCATTTGGCAAAATACGGTCAATGTCTTCTTAAAATTTGTGTCTCATTATATGTAGATTTTATATAAAAAAAACTATAAACAAATGTTCTATTCTAATTAATTATCTGCCTGCTGAAGTATTTGGAGGGACATGTACCGATGTCCACAATTTAAAGTACATTAAAAATGAGATAGATTAATGGATAGAGGGATGGATCAAGAAATGTATGATAAAACAATTTAGTAAAAGGTTAATGGTAAAATCAAGATGGGGTATATCAGTGTTCACTATAAAATTCAATTTTGCTGTATGTTTGAAATTTTAGTATTAAAATGCTGAGAAAATAATTAAAATAATACAGAAAAGCATGTTGTAAAAAGTAAAAATCCCCCTTTCTCCACCTCAACCTTTGCCCTTTTCCAGAAGTAACCTATTATTGTGAATCCTTTTTCTTTGAATTTGCATAAATGTAAAGGTTGAAATATATAGTGATCTTTTTAAAACACAAAGGGGATGGA
>NW_011482561.1:13503-14285 GCF_000754665.1 Bison bison bison
TCAGTCTTTTATTGGCCATGTATTGTTTTTCTTTTGTAACTTGCCTTTTCATATTCTTTGTCCTCTTCTCTATTAGGTTTCGCTCCTTCTAATTGATTCTTTATATATTCTGGATCTATTCCTTTGTCAGTTATCATGCTGAAAATATAAATCTCCTAGTGTGTGGATCATGGTTTCACTTTCTTTATAGTGTCCTTCTATTAACAAGTTTTAAGTGTATTAGTCGCTCAGTCATGTCCAACTCTTTTCGATCCATGGACTAGAGCCCACCAGGCTCCTCCGTCCATGGAATTCTCCAGGCAAGAGTACCGGAATGGATAGCCATTCCCTTCTTCTAGGGATCTTCCCAATCCAGGGATCGAGCCCTGGTCTTATACACTACAAGCAGATTCTTTACCACCTGAGCCACCAGGGAAGCCCATTCAAATGTATAAGCCTTTCTTCATGTTTTGTCTTGAGAAATTTTCTGCTATTACAAGATCATCAAGATATTCTCTTATATGATCTCCTAAAAAGTTTTCCAGATATTTTTTTTCTCTGCATATTTATAGTCTGGATAATAAGAAAACAAGATGACATCATGCATAGTGTTGTACAGCCTGTGGTTTTGTCATTTAGCAATAGATTTTGAACATCTTTTCATATGAATAAATGTGTCCGTAATGTTGTGGGTGGGGTTTCCCAGGAAACAGACCCAGAGACAGAGATTTGTGTGCACGAAGTTTATTAGGCAGGGCTTTCAGGTTCAATATGTACGGGGGAAGGGAGTGACATAGGATCAG
>NW_011482561.1:14760-15200 GCF_000754665.1 Bison bison bison
TGCCATTTCCTTCTCCAATGCATTAAAGTGAAAAGTGAAAGTGAAGTCGCTCAGTCATGTCCAACCCTCAGCGACCCCATGAACCGCAGCCTTCCAGGCTCCTCCGTCCATGGGATTTGCCAAGCAAGAGTACTGGAGTGGGGTGCCATTGCCTTCTCCGGAAGAAAGAAGTCTAGGACTTGATATTCCTGGGCTGTTAGATGTGGGCTGCCCCCACCCTGGGAAGAGGGCGTGACACTGGGCAAGGTAGCTGACTTCCTCAAGATAGATGACAGATGGAGGCCGTCAGCCTGTAGTACTTCCAATAGTTGGGCTTCCTGAAGAGGTATCTGTGCAGCACATCACAGGGTCCACCACGGTTATGGACACTTTTGACTCTGAATAGCAGAAAACCTGACCGACCCTTGCTAAATAAACAGGAGTCGGTCTGACTTAACAGA
>NW_011482561.1:15300-15432 GCF_000754665.1 Bison bison bison
TAAATGTCTTTGTAATTTTCCCCTGCCCATATCCTCATTTGTTTCTTCAGGACGAAATGCTGTATATGTAATTGCTAGGCAGAAGGAATGTACCTTCAAAAAATGTTTGATGCAGATTGCCAAGATGTACCC
>NW_011482561.1:15637-16974 GCF_000754665.1 Bison bison bison
TAGAAAGGCTCAACAAATTTATATTGTACTTGAGCAGTGAATGAAGAAGCCTGTCCTTACTGACCCTGGATATTAACATCCTCATTAATTTTCCCAGTTTTATACTCTTTAAAAAATACCCAGTTTGGGCTTTCCCAGTGGCTCAGTGGCAAAGAATCCACCTGCCAATGGAGGAGACATGGGTTCGATTCCTGGCCCAGGAATATCCTACAGCCGCAGAGCACCTAAACCCATGGGCCACAACTGTCAAGCCCACTCTCTAGAGCCTGGGAACCGCAACTGCTGAGCCCATGTGCTGCAACTACTGAAATCCATGCAGCTGGAGTCCATGCTCCACAACAAAAGAAGCCACTGCAATGAGAAGCCCACGCATTGCAACTAGAGAAAAGCCCTCCCAGCAACGAAGACCCAGCACAATGAAAAATAAATAAATAAATGAATTTTTAAAGTACCTAGTTTTGATTTGCATTTTGCTTTGATTTTTATTAACCATTTCTGCTAATGTTTTCACTGTGGTCTAAAAAACAAAAATGTGCTTTGGACTGTAGCTTTCTGGAAAATAAGGAGATATAATCAGGGTTTCATTGTCATGCTCTAGGGGTTAATTCCAGCTGGACTGAGTTGTTTTGCTGGTCAAGACATGAAATACAGTGATTAACAGTTTCCTTTTAACCTGGGGCCCAAGGAATTTCAGGGCATTTTGACCCAGTTTGTTAACATTGTTTATCAATAACAGTGAGGCTGATGATTTGCAGGTGGTCTTGATGTTACCCATCCCCGCCTCCACCCCCAGAGGGCTTATTGTCTGGTTACATTTCTGGAAAATGGCTAGGTGTTACAAATACCTAAATATATGTTCATAATTATTCATAGTATTCACTGTGGCAGCAGTAGAACTACACATATGAATATTTGTATAACCTATAAATTGATTTTTAAGATATCACTCAGCAAGGTAAAAGGAGAAAAAAATAATTTTGCTAATTCCTCCAGTGAGGATTGACTTGTGAATTTAGAAACATATGCCATAGCTATCTTATTGGGAAACATGGCAGTGCTGTTTTAAAAACATTTACTGAATATTTAGTTCATGAATAATAGATCTCTAACTCCAGATTGTATTTTCTTAGTGAAAAAGGGTTAACAGTTATTATTAGAGCAAAAATAAAACCATAGTGCTATAAATCTGAAAAAAAATCACATGAATATTATAATATCTCTAAATATATGAATATCATACTAAAATTGCTAGAATAATTTTTATTGCATTTTATATGACTTTTGTATAATCATTGCTGCATTTTATAATTTTTGCACACATTATAGTCTTGCATGTA
>NW_011482561.1:18797-19364 GCF_000754665.1 Bison bison bison
GCCTGGCGTGCTGCGATTCATGAGGTCGCAAAGAGTCGGACACGACTGAGCGACTGAACTGAACTGAATATAATAATCCTACATCTCGAAAAACCTGTATACACAAAGATATCCATTCCAGCATTGTCTGTAGTGATGAAAATTATAAGCAATTTAGATGTCCAAAAGTTGGAGAAGAATTAATAAATGATGAAACCAGTAAGATATCTATATAATGGAGTTTTTGTTGTTATTGATGTTGTTTTTAGGCCACACAAAGCAACATCCTGAATCTTAGTTTCCCAACCAGGGATCAAATCTGTGCACCCTGCATTGGGAGTGTGGATGGAGTCTTTAGCCCTGCACCACCAGTGAAGTTCCTATAATGGAGTTTAATGAAACTATAAAATGGAGTAATGAAGATCCCTGTGTGTTGCTATTAGCTGATTCAGTAGGAGATGACGCTAATGAAAATAAGCAAGATACAAAAAAGCTGAATAGTAGGGAATATGTTTTGAGAGTATGAATATAGGTACATAGTTCCTGATATTTTTTAAAACAGAGCAATGGAAAGATAAAACAAAAACT
>NW_011482561.1:19674-21415 GCF_000754665.1 Bison bison bison
ACCCTGAGCTAGAACCATCCAGCTAAGCCATCCTAGGTTTCTGACCTTCCAAAACTGTGAGATAATGAACATTTGTTATTTTGAATTGTTAAGTTTGGTCTAATTTGTTAGGCAGCAGTACATCATGAATACACGTTGGCACCATAAAATTGATTTAAATAATTAAAAACCTGAATATAAATAAAAAGAAAAAAAAAAGCAGTCCTTAAAAATTCAAGACAAAGGGAAACAAATATCAACTATGAACTATCAAGCCAGTGGCAAAACTACACAGACAGTAATTACTTCAAGTGACTTACAAACGGTACTTTTTACTGTACATCCCTAATGTGCTAGATCCTAAGGACAAAAAGAACTGCAAATAAATCTTAAATGACATTCAGTTGTTTAATTGTAAGCAATGACATTGGTATTGCTGCCCTGATACTATTCTATCTATATAGAAGTAAAGCAAAGAAGTCATTATGTTAACATCACTAAGAACCAAGATTTTATATGAGTCAGAAAAGAGACACAAACACAAAATCAAAGAAGTAAAAATTCTTTGCTCTTTAATTTGGACTGGAAATAGCGGTATAGATTCATTATTTTTCTTTCTCCAAAAATATGTCTTTCTAGCTCTGTGCACTGAAAGACCTAAAAGAAATAACAACATAGTAGCAATAAATACCCACCCAGATTGTAATGACTAAATATAAGTTAAAACAAACATGCAGAATTCCTTAGGAAAATGGCTAATTTCAATTCTGAGACTGGAAATAGAAAAGATGAACCTCGAATGTTCTGTGTTACTAGAAATTAAGAGCTACCAGAGTCAAATTAAAGGACTAAGGAGCCAACTTTTTGAGGGGCTCTCACTGGCCCAAGATAGGATACTTTGAGCATCCAAAAAGTGTATATGTTTTTATACACCAAATACTTTAAAACTCCGTGAGTTCATAACGATGTGTGTGTTAGTGGCTCAATTGTGTCCAACTCTTTGTGACCCCATGGACTGTAGCCCACCAGGCACCTCTGTCCATGGAATTCTCCAGGTAAGAATACTGGAGTGGGTTGCCATGCCCTTCTCCAGAGGGTCTTCCCCACCCAGGGATCGAATCTAGGTTTCCTGCACTGCAGGCAGATTCTTCACCATCTGAGGCACCAATGATACTAAAATATAAGTAAAACCTCAATGTTCACTTTTTGGAGGTTGCTTGGACACCAACTTATTAATCATAAAATTGACAAAGGAAAAAATTTAAACATTTTTTTTCTGCCCGGCTGTGTTTCAGAGCATCCAGAATTAATGGGAAAGTTTTTCAGCTTATAATTCAAGCTCTGAAAGAATGTCAGAATTGGAAAATCACCATTTCATGAAGGAATAGTTTCGGTTATGAAAATGCTTTAATATCTTGATCTAAGTGGTAGCTACATGACTGGATCATATATAAATATTTTTCCAGCTATCCATTTAATTTTTATGCATTTTATTGCAAGTATACTTCAATTTAATAATTTTACCTTAATTTTAAAAAAGTTCCCATTATGTCTTCCCATGTAGTGTAATAGGAAGTACACAGCACCCTATGAAATATCCTTGCCAAGAAATTGAACTTGAATCTAAACACGGCTCCACGTATAACTGCTGCTGCTGCTGCTGCTAAGTCGCTTCAGTTGTGTTCGACTCTGTGCAACCCCATAGACAGCAGCCCACCAGGTTCCCCTGTCCCTGGGATTCTCCAGGCAAGAACACTGGAGT
>NW_011482561.1:23459-24333 GCF_000754665.1 Bison bison bison
GCAGTTTTCCAACATTCACAGAATGAGCCTCGTCAAACCCACATCAGAAACACCAGCATGAGGTGAGCAGAAGCCCCTCCTCAGAGGTCTGGGTCCCAGCCCATGGAGCTCTTCCTCTAAGCTTCTAAATTGTAATAATTCCATTCTCTTTCCCTGGTACTCAAGCCCTGGGGCGGGGGTGGTAGCAGTTTTCTGTCTCCTACTCCAAGATATCTTACAGTTCTCTGCACCATTTGAGTTAATCTATTGATACTTAACAACTTTATGACTACTTCACGCTTTTTACATGAAATTCTGCCCGTTCAAATAACTAATGTGGCTTCTGCCTCCTGACTGGGCCCTGACTGAAAGGTACACCCATCAGTCATTGGTTGAAGGCTGCTTCCAGGGAGGTTCGTTACCCAGCATTTACGATCAGTCACGGGGAGGTAAAGTCGACACCTGCAGCAGGGCAGGCTCCAGTGGCAAGAGACAACACTCAGGCAAAGTACTGTAGGAGCTAGCTTTGGAAGTTGGGCCAGTGCGTTCTAAAGTGATAAGGGAGAGGGAACAAGGGCAGGGTGTGACAATGTTTGCTACACAGCCTAATGCTCTTTATGAAAAATTAATTTCTCATTACACAAGCATTCATTATCTTTGAAAGACTCATAGTCATTAAGCATAAGGCAAAAGTCCTCTCAGTCACCATTCCCCATCTAGATTCCCTTTGCTTCCTTCCTCCCTAGAGGTAATCACTGTTATCAGTTATCATTTACATGTGTTTTTCTACATATATATGTATATAAAACATACACGGCATTATTTTGTAGGTTTTGGTTTTTATTTCAGCGTATACATGTCTTCTTGCAATTTGCTTTATTTACAAAACAATTTG
>NW_011482561.1:25164-25499 GCF_000754665.1 Bison bison bison
TAACCTTATTACAAAATTTTAAACTAGTTTAGGAAGTCTTAACATAATTTGCTATTCTGCTTCCCCTCAAGGGTCTTACAGATGCTAATTAAAAACATCAGGTTAATTAACAAGACAATGAAAAGACCCTGAGAGGCAACTCTTCTTCCCCACTAGGTGGAACTTTTTAAACTGTTTTTTAAGGCATAAGGTAGATAACATGAATATTGACTGAAATGTAACAAAGAAGAATATGGAGAGAGCCCTGGGGACTTGTACCAGTAGGGTGGAAATCTTTAGATGGTTGTTAAGAAATAGGATGAAGTAAAAATGGGACATTGGTGGGGTTAAAACAA
>NW_011482562.1:0-975 GCF_000754665.1 Bison bison bison
CTGTCCATCACCAACTCCCAGAGTCTACCCAAACTCATGTCCATTGAGTCGGTGATGCCATCCAACCATTTCATCCTCTGTCGTCCCCTTCTCTTCCCACCTTCTCTCTTTCCCAGCTTCAGGGTCTTTACGGATGTGTCAGGTTTTCACATCAGGTGGCCAAAATATTGGAGTTTCAGCTTCCACATCAGTTCTTCCAATGAACGACTTGTCCCTCTGTTTGTAAAGATCAGTTGATGTGCAGCCCCATGTGTATAAGTTCCCAAGTCCCTGCCCCGGTCCCTGTGACTCATTTCCTGATGTGCTGGGGGCCTGGGATGGTCCTTTCCCCTCCCAGGATCTGCTGTGACTCTGTAGGGAGCACTTTCTCTCATGCCCTCTCCTGTCCCTCCCTCCCTGGGAGCTGCTTTCCACTGAGTGAGGGTGGAGTATGTTACCAGTTGTTCTGTTGTGGTCTGCAAGGTTTCTTTGGACAAATCCACTGATCTCCTTATGGGAGTTCTCTTGGGTGACAGAATTTTTTTCTTCTCTTTTTTTTTTTTCTTTTAAATTTTATTTTATTTTTAAACTTTACATAATTGTATTAGTTTTGCCAAATATCAAAATGAATCCGCCACAGGCATACATGTGTTCCCCATCCTGAACCCTCCTCCATCCTCCCTCCCCATACGATCCCTCTCGGTCGTCCCAGTGCACCAGCCCCAAGCATCCAGTATCGCGCATCGAACCTGGACTGGCAACCCGCTTCTTACATGATATTCTACATGTTTCAATGTCACTCTCCCAAATCTTCCCACCCTCTCCTTCTCCCACAGAGTCCATAAGACTGTTCTATACATCAGTGTCTCTTTTGCTATCTCGTACACCAGGTTATTGTTACCATCTTTCTAAATTCCATATATATGCGTTAGTATACTGTATTTATGTTTTTCCTTCTGGCTTACTTCACTCTGTATAATAGGCTCCAGTTTCATC
>NW_011482562.1:1075-1611 GCF_000754665.1 Bison bison bison
GCAATCTCTTTCTCTCTGTCAGCCTCGTTTAGTGACTAGCTGAAAGAGATACTTCACATAAAATGAAATTCAATAAAGGGAAAGGGATTTAACACATCTGAATGTCCCTTTAGGGAACCCGCCTGCCAATGCAGGAGAAGCAGATTTGATCCTTGAGTCAGAAAGATCCCTTTAGAAGGAAATGGCACTTCCCTCCAGTATTCTTGCCTGGGAAATCCATTGGACAGAGGAAGCTGGTGAGCTACAGTCCATGGGTTGCAAAGAGTCAGACATGACTGAGCATGCAGGCACTTGCTCCAGGACCAAGTCTACAGATCAGTCTGAGAAGAGGGGAAACCCTGCAATCTCATCCCCCCAACTTGATGGGTCTCACTTCATGGCTTCACAGTCACCTGTGAATTCCTGTACTCCTGGTCCTCATTTTCTGCTGACCTGATAAATACTCCTGTATTTCAAGACTTCTTGTAGTTCTCTGCTTCCACCCTGAGCTCAGTGCCGGGGAAGATCAATACTTGATTCCACAAAAGTTATTCTCC
>NW_011482562.1:5286-6269 GCF_000754665.1 Bison bison bison
TGATGCTGGGAAAGATTGAAGGTGGGAGGAGAAGGGGACGACAGAGGATGAGATGCTTGCATGATATCACTGACTGAATGGATATGAGTCTGAGTAAACTCTGTGAGTTGGTGATGGACAGGGAGGCCTGGTGTACTGTAGTCCATGGGATCTCAAGGAATCAGACACGACTGAGCAACTGAACTGAAATGAACACTGGTAATGTCTCCATCTATGATGTTCCTGCTAATGAAATCCTTTTTATATGCAGAAACCAGAGTCATCTTATGACTTAATCGCTAAAGTGACATCTGATCACTTTCGTCAAATTCCATTTGTTAGATGTGTGTTACAGGTACATTGGAGTGTGGAATTACACAAAGACATGAACACCAGGTGGCAGGAATAACCAGGGCATTTTAGAGCCCATTACCCCAGCCCTCTGTTCCCGAAATGGATGAGATGCTTCCTATGGACAGGGAAGGAGAGGGAGGATTCCTCCCTGGATCCTGGGCCATGAGCAACTGAGATGGAGAAGCTGGGCCCTAAGTACCCTTGGGCACATCTACAGGGAGGGCAGCATCCAGAGTCTCTGAAGGCCTGTCCTCGGTGGTGTCCCTGGAGCTGGTTCTACAGGCTCCTGAGAAATACTTGGTGCCTCCCTTCCTGCTCCAGGTTCAGTGATGGCACATTGGGGGCTTAGAGTTGGCCATGCTGGGAATGTTTATACCACAGAGGTCAGGAAATACTATATCCCATGCACTGTTTTGCTCCTCAGAGAGCTAATGTTTTAAATATTATACCACTCTAAGTCTCCTAAAATCTTTCCTGTTGTGTGTCTCCTTTGCAGTACTGGAGCTGAGGCTGAAGGATGGAGCCCACCCCTGTGAGGGGAGAGTGGAAGTGAAGCACCAAGGAGAATGGGGCACAGTGGATGATCTGGAATGGACCTTGAAGGATGCATCTGTAGTGTGCAGACAGCTGGGGTGTGGAGCTGCCATTGG
>NW_011482563.1:0-1100 GCF_000754665.1 Bison bison bison
ACAATCTTGTTTTCACCATGAATGACGTTTTTAAACAGCATGTTTAGCACCAACAATTTACAAACTACAAACATGAAGATGACAATTTGCAAATGGAATGCTTCCAAAACCTGGTAATCTAGAAACTGGCATGTACCTTCCCACTGGAACAACTCTATAATACTACAGCCAGCTTTCCAGAACACATGTACAAACTCTTTTTAAAAAAAAAATACTCTCAATATACCATCTATCTGTGAAGAAAAACGACCAAAACAGTATTATCATAATACAGGTAACAGAAAAAGAAAATATACAGAATTGTAAAACCGTGACTGCCAGGCATTAAAGTGAGAGAATACATAAATGACTCAAACAGTAAACAGAACTAAGAATTCGTCAAAATTTTTTTGTATAATTCAAAACGACACTATTGGCCAGGTGTATAAAAGTGTTAAAGCCAAATTTTGACTGACCGAAGGGTAACTCACTCTCTAGGTCGCCATCTCTCTTCGCCTAATACCCTAAGCAGAGGTAAACTGGAGTTTTTTAATCTGAAAGATAAAAGCCACGCAGACTCAAAAGCACAAACACAGGGCAAAGGAGAAAAGTGGGATGGGACTGGAAGGTAAATCTGGGCACTCTGAGGACAGGGCGGCCATCCTTAGCTCCAGAGGCCTGCATAGTTCCCACGGAGGCTTGAAGGAAGAGGGCCGCCAGCGACGAAGAGCTTCATCTCCGGCCAGTTGTAGCAATGGGTGTAGAGAGCATTGGGCAACTCGTCCAAGGCACTGAGGTCGTTCCTCTGCAGGTCATCTTGGTTGAGCCAGCCTCTGCCACAAATCAGCCTGAACCTCCGCCCTGTGGGCCGCGGAGAGGAGTGCTGGCTGTCCGAGACCTTCTCCTCCAGGAACTTCTGCGCGCGGATGTCATAGAAGAGCAGAGAGCCGTGGCCGGTGCCCACAGTGACGATGTGCTCATAGAAGCTGAGAGAGCGCACACCCGTGCCGCCCTCGCGAGAGCACAGGTACCGGATGCTCTGGTGACCCTGGCGCAGATCCAGGAAAGAGACATGGGACTGGGAGCCTACCGCGTACAGGGACAACTCATCGCAGTAGGTC
>NW_011482563.1:4847-5337 GCF_000754665.1 Bison bison bison
GTATTATCATAATACAGGTAACAGAAAAAGAAAATATACAGAATTGTAAAACCGTGACTGCCAGGCATTAAAGTGAGAGAATACATAAATGACTCAAACAGTAAACAGAACTAAGAATTCGTCAAAAATTTTTTGTATAATTCAAAACGACACTATTGGCCAGGTGTATAAAAGTGTTAAAGCCAAATTTTGACTGACCGAAGGGTAACTCACTCTCTAGGTCGCCATCTCTCTTCGCCTAATACCCTAAGCAGAGGTAAACTGGAGTTTTTTAATCTGAAAGATAAAAGCCACGCAGACTCAAAAGCACAAACACAGGGCAAAGGAGAAAAGTGGGAGGGGACTGGAAGGTAAATCTGGGCACTTTGAGGACAGGGCGGCCATCCTTAGCTCCAGAGGCCTGCATAGTTCCCACGGAGGTTTGAAGGAAGAGGGCCGCCAGCGACGAAGAGCTTCATCTCCGGCCAGTTGTAGCAATGGGTGTAGAGAG
>NW_011482564.1:0-1470 GCF_000754665.1 Bison bison bison
TTTGAGCTCAGTTGCCTCCTTGTTCTCCAGGCCCCACCGTCAAGCCTACAGAAGCCCCCCATTTGTTCTACCCAGAGAGTAGTATTTAGCTATGAGCCCTGGTTTCTGACCTCTCTGCCTTTGAAAGTGTCTTCCCAATTCATAGAACTGTCATCTCCTTAATGGGATGAGCCAGTTCTGTTCCAAGAGCCATTTCATTTGGCTGTGGCTCTGAGTGGTGGCAGTGGGAGGAGCTAAGAGATCCCTCAGAGTTCCCCAGAGCCATTATTTGACTGTCTGTTTTATCAGTCCAATTACTTTAAAAGAGTATCAGGAAGAAGATGAAGTAAGAACCTAACTGGGGTGCATGTCCATGCTGACACTGACCTAGAAGCTGGCCCAAGAAATTCACAGCCCTCAACAGGTTAGGAGGTGGTCAATGTTGGGGACCTAGAACTATCGATGATTCGAACTCTTAAGGACCTTAGAGGGTTTCTGGTCTATCCTCTCATTGAGTTCATGGGAAACTGAGGTCTAGGAACATAAAGCAAGCTAGTGACTTCCAGGAAGGATGCTTAGTAAGTATTCCAGGTCCATCATCCATGTGTCTCCCAAAAGACAATCATTTGGAAAAGTGACTGCAGTTTCAGCTTCTATTTCTGCAAAGCTTGCCTTTTTCTTAGCAAAGGTTACCTTCAGAGCAATGGGTGTGTGATTGGAGTATGTTTCCTTATTGAAAACTTGCTTTATTCCCAGAGAAGAAGCTTCCCTTCAGAACCCTAAGAGTCAAAGATGGTTACCTCAGGGACCAGAAGACGCAGGGCAACATGCTACAAAATGGCCCGACTCTCCCAAGGACCATATTCATACCAGTCCTGGGTCCTAAAGTTTGGGTTGGAGTAGCCTGATGCTCATTCCTTACTTAGTTCATCTCCTCCTCATATTGAACAGCACTGTGAACCATGGCTCTTCTTGATGTGGGAAATACAGAGTTCTCTGCTTGGAGAACTCTGATCTGATGAGGGAAGAAGAGATTGTTCTGGTGTAGTAGAAGGATGATCGGATCTAAAGACAGAGAAACAAGGATTCACAGTTCCAGCCATGTGACTGATTAATCATGGAATATTGGTTAAATCATATCATCTCCCTCAGTCCTAAATTCCCCACCTCTAAGATGGAGATTATATTATCTACTTTCCAGAGTTGTTAATATAGATAAAACGGTGTCCATAACTGTGTGAAATACAGTGTCAGGCAACCAGTAAGAACTCGGGAGTGATATGTTATTTTTATTAACTGGGTAATCTTGAGCAAGTCCCTCCACCTCTGGAGCCATCAGTTCAGTTCAGTTCAGTCACTCAGTCCTGTCCGACTCTCTGCGACACCATGGACTGCAGCATGCCAGGCCTCCCTGTTCATCACCAACTCCCAGAGTTTACCCAAACTCATGTCCATTGAGTCAGTGATGCCATCCAACCATCTCATGCTCTG
>NW_011482564.1:1570-2001 GCF_000754665.1 Bison bison bison
CCAGATGCCATGATCTTAGTTTTTTGAATGTTGGGCTTTAAGCCAACTTTTTCACTCTCCTCTTTCACTTTCATCAAGAGGCTCTTTGGTTCTCCTTCACTTTCTGCCATAAGGGTGGTGTCATCTGCATATCTGAGGTTATTGATATTTCCCCCGGTGATCTTGATTCCAACTTGTGCTTCCTCCAGCCCAGCATTTCTCATGATGTACTCTGCATATAACTTAAATAAGCAGGGTGACAATATACAGCCTTGATGTACTCATTTTCCTATTTGGAACCAGTCTGTTGTTCCATATCCAGTTCTAACTGTTGCTTCCTGACTGCATTCCTTATTTCTCAAGAGGCAGGTCAGGTGGTCTGGTATTCCCATCTCTTTCAGAATTTTCCACAGTTTATTGTGATCCACACAGTCAAAGGCTTTGGCATAGTC
>NW_011482564.1:5494-7383 GCF_000754665.1 Bison bison bison
GGGGAGGTGGACTCTGAGAGAGACAGACAGAAAGAGAACAACAGGGAAAGATAATGAAAAATTTTCCATAACAGGGTTTTTATCCGCAGGCCTTGTGAAAATCAGTCAATTACATATAATGCATATCCTTTATCCCCCTCATCCACGACCTGCTCTCAGTACTGTCACTTTGCCACCGCCCCCCTCCCAAACTATGAATCATAGCCTCGTAAAATGTCACAACTGGAAGAGGCCTTAAAGACCAGCTATCGCAAATTCCTAATTGTTCACATGAGAACACTGGGGCTCACAGGGGACCAGGCTATTTTTCACTGGGGTCACCAGTGTGAGAGGTATAAGACAGCTGTTGGCTGTTGACAACAGAACACACACACACACACACACACACACACGGGCATCTTCCATCCAAACCGTAAGAGCAAATCTCTGCTCTGGGATTAAGAGAACAGATTTAGGAGCCTGCTGTTTAGGTCCAAAATCTGAGCTCTGTAATTCATCGCATTAGTTTCCTGGGGCTGATGTAACAAATTACCACAATCTGAATGGCTTAAAACAGCAGAAATGTATTCTTTCCCACTGCAGGAGGCAAGAAGTCTGAAATCTTGATGTTGGCAGGGTGGGTTCCTTTTGGAGGCTGTGAGGGAGAAACTGTCCCATGCCTCTCTCCCAGCTTCTGCCTATTATCCATGATATTCCTCGGTTTATGGACATGTAACTCCGATATCTGCCTCCATTTTCACCTAGGCTTCTTCTCTGTATTTCTGTGTGTCTTCCCCTCTTCTATAAGGACATCAGTCATTGAACTTAGGCCCCACCCTAAATCCAGTATGATTTCATCTTAAGATCTTTAACTAGTTACCTCTGCAAATAATGTTTGTCACATTTTAAAGTTCCAGTTGGACGTGAATTTAGGGGGACACTATTTCACTCACTACAACCATGAAACCTCTCTGAGCCTCAGGTTCTGCTCATGTAAAATGGTAATAATAACACTCCTTATATTCCTTATTTGAGGTTTAGAAGATTAACTAAGTTAATAGATGATACGGCACTCAGAACATTGCCTGGCACCTAGTAAGCACAATACTGGCATTCCAGTCCCATTGACTCCTAAGCTTCTTGGAAAATTCTAGTCTTTTTTTTCCTTTCTCTCCTTCTCCTCCTCTCCCTCTTCCTCCTCCTTCTTCTTCTTCTTTTTTTTTTTTTTTTGTTGTAATCTTTGTATCTCCTAGACTAAGAACAGTGTTTGGCATATAATAGGGCCTCATCAAATATTTGTGAAGTGAATACAAGAGTGTTTTCAAATCACATCCAAGGGAAGCCCATCTCCACAAGCTGTTGGAACCCTGGAGGATTTGCCCACACACTTCTCCAGCTGGAGAAGCTAGAAATCATCCAGTCCCTCGGGGAAACAACTGAAATGGCACGGGAGTTGCTGTGGGTGCAGGCATACAAACACTGATGATGGGCACCCCGGGGCCATCCACAGTACTAGGGGAGACCACAGATTAGGGATGTGTGAATCACTTATCTCTGTGGGTACAGCCAGAGCCATGGGATGGGAGGAGAGACAGAGAGGGGAGGCAGGTGGGCAGGCACCAGCTGCTGAATGACCGGGTCAGTGAGTACCAGCAGGTCTCTAAATACAATTCCCCAAAAGGGTTCTGGGGACATTGCTAGCAGGGCTAAGAGAAACAGTCATGGAGCTCCCTAAGGGCTGTGTCTTCAATTGGATATTGTCTCCCAAAGGATGCCCTTACTAGGAAAAGTGCCTGGCAGGGGCTGAGCCAGTGGCCCAGCTGTCCCACACGACTCAGCTACCTTTCACTCCCTCCCCCCTGGGCAGGAATTTGTTCCTGGAGTTTGAGTGGAAGAAGCCTCTGTATGTG
>NW_011482565.1:0-796 GCF_000754665.1 Bison bison bison
TGAGGTAGGAAAGCTGGAGGAGGCTGAGGTTGTCTAATTGCTCTTCCTTTAGGTAGATAATGCTGTGGTGTAGTAGTTTACCTTGAGAGCATGACTTTGTTAAAAAGAGAATGTTCTGGGTGTATTTTAATATTTAATATGGTTACTTTCCCCTCCTTCTACTTAAGGTGCAGTAGGATTTTTTTCCCCTCAGATCTTTCTCATGAAAACCTGAAAACCTTTTGGGACTCCTGTAGGTAAAACCCAGCAAAGTGTGCCTCCCATTCCAACTGGGAACCCAGGATTTTTTTTTTTTTTAACTCTCAGGCTAATCCTTTTTGGCTTCCCATAATTCATCAGTTACTGTTGAAGTGTTCTCACTTCAGAAAAAAATGTGATTTTCTGTATCGGCCTGTTTTCCTTTTTTTTTTTGGTGATATGTTCTGTGTCCTTGGGCTTCCCTGGTGGCTCAGCAGTAAAGAATCTGCCTGCCAATGCACAAGACACAGATTTAATCCTCAGGTGGGGAAGATCTCCTGGGAAAGGAAATGGCAACCCACTCCAGTATTCTTGCTGGAAAATTCCATGGACAGAGGAGCCTGGCAGGCTACAGTCCATGCAGTTGCAAAAGAGATACAACTTGGTAACTAAACAACAGCAACCTGTGACCTCAGGTCTCTAATGGATCTAAGAAAACTTACTGATTTTCAATTTATCTTTTTTCTTGTTGTGAGTATAGTAGTGAGACTTCTAAGCTGCTTACTTTTTGTAGCTCACTGTTTTTTTTTTTTTTTTTTTTTTTTTTTTGTGTTTTTTA
>NW_011482565.1:4896-5234 GCF_000754665.1 Bison bison bison
AAAAAAGTTAATTAATTTGACTGCTTCAGGTCTTAGTTGCAGCAGGTGGGATCTTTGTTGCGTCATGCAGGATCTTTCCTTGTGGCATGTGGACTCTTAGTTGTGGCACACAGACTCAATGGTTGTAACCTGTGGGCTCCAGAGTGTGCAGGCTTCAGTAGTTGTGGCACGTGCATTCTCTAGTAGTGGCTCATGGGCTCTATAGCACTTGGGCTTAGTAGTTTTGGTTTGTGGGCTTAGTTGCTCCCTGGCATGTGGGATTGCCAGGTGGGAACAATGTTAGTTGTTCAATCCCACCTTAGTTCCCTGACCAGGGATTGAAACTGTGTCCCCTGCAT
>NW_011482566.1:0-819 GCF_000754665.1 Bison bison bison
TGAACCTAGGTCCCCTGCATTGCAGGACGATTCTTTACCATCTGAGCCATCACTGTCTCCTTTCAGGTTTATTAATAACACAAGCTCTTTCCTGTCTCAGGACCATAAAACGTGCTAGGCCTTCTGCCTGGAAAACACTTTCTTTCCTCTACTCCTGGTTGTTCTTCATCAGGCTAACTTCTTAATAAAAATATCTCTATATACAAGTCTTCCTTCTGTGACCACAATTTCTAAATATGCTCCCTCCTCATTCTTTACAACTGCTCTTCTGTTTTCTTCACTCACCTATCACAATTTGAGATTACCTATTTATTGCTTATTTACTTGGTAATTGTCTATTTCCCCTCACTGTGCTTTAACTTTATAAGGGCATAGACAGCATCTGCTTTATTTTATCAATGTATTACATAGCACCTAGCACAGTGCTTGGCACATAGTAGTTACTGAATAATGTGTATTGAATGAAACAGCAAGCATTTCCACCTAGCATGTGGGATTTGAAGAGGATGGTGAGGTGGCTGCCAATCCCATTCTAAAATACTATCTCTCAAGAATTCGCTGCTTTTTTGTTCCATTTATTCCCTTCTCCATTAAGGAGTTTATTCTCTGCTACAGTCTGAGGGCCCTAGGGGACCCCCAGAGCCATTGCCAAGGTAATTTAAGGGGAAAGGCCTATATAATCATTCTCATGGACCTAGGTAGGGGGGTCTGATATCCTGGTGGTTCAGTGGTTAGGACTCTACTTCCATGCAGAGTGCATGGGTTCCATTCCTGGTTGGGGAAATAAGATCCCATATGCCACATGCCAAAAAATAACCT
>NW_011482566.1:4853-5433 GCF_000754665.1 Bison bison bison
GGGTTAGCATTTCCTTCTCCAGGGGATCTTCCCGACCCAGGGATCGAACCTGTGTCTCTTATGTCTTCTGTGTTGGCAGGCAAGTTCTTTACCACTAGCGCCACCTAGGAAGCCCCTCCTCTCATATAATAGGGTTTTATGGGGCCACTCGCACTCTTGGATGACAGCATACACATTTTGAGCTTTAGGAGGGAGGCTTTTTGGTAAGAGAGAAAGAGGAAGTGACTCACAACTGATATTTTCCAGCTGGTCAGAACATTCTGTCTGATGCATTCAACCACTGATAAAACAAGAAACTAGTGTATCATTCCCACCTTCAAAAATGAAAGCTTCCTGGAGTAACTGTCATGCTTCCCACTGACAGAGAGTTCACCATCAGAAACTTTCTGGGTTTGACTCCTAGACAAAATTGCAGTGGTATGTGCCCAGAATCACATTGTAGGTTTAAGCTGTAATGAAGGACCTTTGCTTTACCAGCAAAATCCAGGAGCTGGGTTAAATATTCAATGACAGGTCAGGTCCTGGAATACAGCCAATCTACTTGTTAAGAAACAATAATCATTGAACAGAGCTTCTCCAG
>NW_011482567.1:0-340 GCF_000754665.1 Bison bison bison
GTTTACATGGACATAGACACATATATACATGTGTGTATACATATGTACATAATGTATGTATAAGTATTTGTGTATGAATATGTATATGTGTATGTGTGTGTGCATGTATGTGTGCATGCAGCCATTTAATTCTATAAAGCATTTTCAGTTACAAAGCAAAGGCAATGATGGAAGAGAGCAACAACTGTCATGGGGTAAGAGAAGAAAGAGAGTGAAGTAAGCCAGAAGGAAAAACACCAATACAGTATACTAACGCATATATATGGAATTTAGAAAGATGGTAACGATAATCCTGTATACGAGACAGCAAAAGAGACACTGATGTATAGAACAGTCTTAT
>NW_011482567.1:4653-5611 GCF_000754665.1 Bison bison bison
TTTCACTTTTCACTTTCATGCATTGGAGAAGGAAATGGCAACCCACCCCAGTGTTCTTGCCTGGAGAATCCCATGGACAGAGGAGCCTGGTGGGCTGCCATCTATGGGGTCGCACAGAATCGGACACGACTGACTTGACAGCAGCAGCAGCAGCATTATTAGTGTATGATGCATATAAACAATTACACTTAATCGAAATAAAGATGAAAGAGCTTGAAAAAAGCTTTAAAAAACAAGATATGCATTGCAGTATTCACTCCCATCAGCTTAAGATAAAGGCTTCTCTGTGGTAACCTGCACCAGCTCTGACAGGCACATTCCTGTTATTTGAAACCTCATCATATTAGCCATCAAAAGGCTGTCAACCCTCTAAAGTTCCGGAAAGTGTCACATGCAAAAGCCATTTCCAAAGGACCCACTGGGTACAACTATAGAAAGACAGAAGTGGAAAACAATAGCACTTCCCAAAGCAGTAGCCAAGTTGTGATGTGCCTTTGAGAAAAGTTTAAATGTCAACCATCCGACTAGCAAAATATCATCAGGTTAATAAACAGACACATGTAAATAACCGCAGGAAGCAAAAACTTTAAGGATTATATTTAAAACCCTATAGTCACCAAAAGACTCTTGTTTGTTGCTTAAGTCAACTTGTTTAAAACCGGAGACGAAAAGCTGGTTAAATAAAATGAGTACATTTCAGAATTACATTTCAAACCGCAAGAAACTTGTCCTGACCATGCGCGCCGCCTCTGGAGTCCGCGTTCCAAGTCTCGGGGGCGGGTGTCTGGGCAAGGAACGCCCAGCCCCTGGTGATTCCTTGTGCTGCGGGCGTCCGCGGGATCCTCCATCCGGTGTCCTCGGTCTCTGCGGCTCCTCGCGATCGCCCCGCCGTCCAGGTGGCACTTGGGGGCCATGCGGGGCCGGGATCCGGGCGGGGGCGACGGGCGGGAGGCCTCGC
>NW_011482568.1:0-1054 GCF_000754665.1 Bison bison bison
CTGTCCAAGGGACTCTCAAGAGTCTTCTCCAACACCACAGTTCAAAAACATCAATTCTTCGGTGCTCAGCTTTCTGCTCCCAACTTTGCATGTCTGAAACTAAGTTTGATTTTCTGCCCCCTAACTCTGCAGGAGCTACAATTCTCATTCTTTTCTTTGACTCTATGCTAAATACATCCCTTATCTGGTGTTTACCTTTGCAACAACCCTTTCCCTTGTAGTTACATATCAGAAAGAAGGCCGAAGAGCCACCCAACAGCCAGACTCAATTATTGCGTTACAGACGCCAGTTTATGATTGTATCTGAAACAATGCAAGAGGAAGAAATCAAGATTCTGTCAACATTGCTCCTCATCACTGACTCCTGACTGCAAGCCTTTGCCTTATGTAAGCCCCTAGATGGCTCATGGGTGGGGGGGGGGAGGGCAGGGGGCACCGTTCTTGGGGCATGAGCCTACTGTGTTCCCCTCTCTTCTGGCTGAGAATTAAAGCCACCTTTCTATTTCCTCCATACTCTGTCTCCGTATTCTTTGATTCAGCTCTGGTGGGCAGAGAAGGCCAAGATTTTGGCCAGCAATAGTTAGTATCTCCCTCAAATGGTTCAAGCTAACACCTTAAATATCCTCTCCAGCAAAAGGTTTCAGGAAAAGCACAAAGAACAAGGGTAAGGTTGTTCTGCAGATGGAAGTCATTTTCTTCTCCACTGATAAGAATTTCTAGGGATTTAGAGTGATCTCTTTCTGGTGCAGAGTGAGATATCTTTACAAATGGAGACTTTCTTTATAAATGTCAATGTTTCTTAGAAAAGTGATAACTTACACTTAGGTTTCACAACTTTTCCAGTGTCTGCTTTCTTGAAAATAATCAGCTTAAAATGTCCTTATACCAAAGAGACATATTGAGGGTGGCAAATTCTGCTCCACTATACCATCATCCACAGAGTAAGTATACCAGAGGAAAAAAGATGATGAGGGTTAAAATCCATAATTTCCTCTCTAAATACTATGGACAGAAAGTTGGAAGTAGCCGAGTTTATCATAAATGTTCAGGCTTA
>NW_011482568.1:3796-5280 GCF_000754665.1 Bison bison bison
GGGAAAGATCCCCAGTGTTCTCCTTACTTGCTGCAAGAAATAAATCCTTCCTTTTCCTGCTCTTTGACTGGGTTTTGTCTTTTGGATTGACACCCACTAAGTAGTGAACTAGTTTTCTGGTAATCACGCCAGTGCTAAGTCTAGGTTATCACCTGTGGTTCTGACTGACCGGCTATATACTGAAGGTTCCAATGACCCCCTTCTTGGGCTCCATTAACTTACTAGAGCAGGTCATAGAACTCAGAGAAACATTTGATTTACTGTATCACTAGTTTATTATAAAAGGATGTAACTCAGGACAGCCAGATAGAAGTGATGCACAGGGCAAAGTATGGGGAAAGGGTGGGGAGATTCCATGCTACTCCATAAGCAGCACTCTCCAGCACCTCCATGTCTTCATCAACCCAGAAGCTCTCTGAACTCCATCCTTTGGGGGTTTTTATGGAGGCTTTATTGCACAGGCAGGATTAATTAAATCCTTAGCCATTGGTGATTGATCCAACCTCTGGTCCCTCTTCCCACAGCAGATGTCAGGGTGGTTAGACTAGAAGTTCCAGTCTGTGGAATTCTCCAGGCCGGAATACTGGAGTGGGTATAGCGTTTCCCTTCTCCAGGGGTCTTCCCAACCCAGGGAACGAATCCAGGTCTCCCGTGTTGAAGGCAAAATCTTTACCAGCTAAGCCACAAGTGAAGTAGTTCAAAGGCTACCTTATTAATGTAACAGAAGACACCTTTATTGCTTTCATCACTTAGGAAATTCTAAGGGTTTCAGGAGCTTGTACCAGACAGAGACAACAACCACACATGTATTTTTTATTATAAATCACAAGAGCACAGAAGTGGTAGAGCATTTTTCCACGACAGCTGAAGCTCTCATTTTATCAATACCATAGCATCCTACTCTCTGTATTCCCTTAAAAAAAGGCAAAACCAAAAATTATGTAATAACCTATAACCATTAAGAAAACATGGTCAGTGATATGGAAGGTGAGGTTTAGGAGGTCACTGAGGCCCTAAGAGACTTCAGGAATAGGATCAACATAATATTGAGACAACTTGAGTGTTGTCCTTATCTATGTGTCTTTTGAGTCAGACAGTTAACACCAAGAGAGACCACAACTCTTGCATAGAGGAGAGCATGATCAGAGATTTGAGTTTTCAAATCAGACTATTGTAAGTGCACTTTCCAAAGACAACACTCTATGCAGTTTTCTCAAGCCTATTTAAGATTGAACACTACTATAGAAATAAAATCTTTCAACAGAAAAAAGAAAGACTGAACATTACTATTACCAGAATTAAAATTTCTTTGTTGAGGTGAGGGGGAGATGAAGCAAGTGCTGAAAGGTGCAGTCTTCTGGGAGAAACAAATGTTGACTTACAATGAAAGAAGTTTAGAATACTCCCTCTCAGTACAAGGAGTTGTAAATGGTATCCAGGATCTAGGTGACCTAGATGATTACAGTGGGCAGGGCTGTTATACT
>NW_011482568.1:5380-5520 GCF_000754665.1 Bison bison bison
ATATGATGCTATGAAAGTGGTGCACTCAATATGCCAGCAAATTTGGAAAACTCAGCAGTAGCCACAGGACTGGAAAAGGTCAGTTTTCATTCCAATCCCAAAGAAAGGCAATGCCAAAGAATGCTCAAACTACCGCACAA
>NW_011482568.1:8500-10093 GCF_000754665.1 Bison bison bison
TTGCCCTTCTTTGGGATTGGAATGAAACCGACCTTTTCCAGTCCTGTGGCCACTGCTGAGTTTTCCAAATTTGCTGGCATAATGAGTGCAGCAATTTCACAGCATCATCTTTTAGGATTCAAAATAGCTCACCTGGAATTCCATCACCTCCACTAGCTTTGTTTGTAATGATGCTTCCTAAGGCCCACTTGACTTCACATTCCAGGATGTCTCGTTCTAGTTGAGTTATACTATCCACAGGTTATTTAAAATCTTATACAAGAAAATGAGGAAGATACAAAAAAAATGGAAAGATATTCCATGCTCATGGATTGAAATAATTAATATCACTAAAATGTTCATACTACCCAAAGTAATCTATAAATTCCCCACAATCCCTATCAAAATTCTAATGGCATTATTCTGAGAACTAGAATAATTCTAACATTTGTATGGCATCACAAAAGATCCTGAATAGCCAAAGTAATCTTGAGAAAGAACAAAGCTGGATGTTATCACGCTCCTAATTTCAAACTTTAATACAAAGTGACAGCAATTAAAAAGTACAGTATTGGCATAAAAACAGACATAGAGATCAGTGGAACAGACTCCAGAACCCAGAAATAAGTTCACACATATGTGGACAATTAATTTATGACAAAGGAGACAAGAACATATGGAGAAACGACAGCCTCTTTAATTATAAGTAGTGTTAGGAAAATTCCACAAAGAAGAATGAAACTAGACCACTACCTTATATCATACACAAAGAAATAACTTGAATGTAACATTTGAAACCATAAAATTTGGAGATGAAAACAGAGGCAGTGAACGCCGTGACGATGGTCTTAGCAATGTTTTTGTGGATCTGACTCCAAAGACAAGGGATATAAAAGCAAAAATAAAGAAGTGAGACTGTAAGTTAATATTCAACATATATAAAGAACTAATACAACTCAACAACAAAAAGACAAATAACCTGAGTAAAAAATGGGCCGAGGATCTAAGTAGACATTTTTCCAAAAAAAGACATCCAAATGGCCAACAGACACGTGAAAAGATGCTCAACATCACTACTAGGGAAATGCAAATCAAAGCCACAATGAGATAGTACCTCATTCCTGTTAGACTGGTAATCATCAAAAAAAGACAAGAAATAACAAGTGTTGGAAAGGATGTGGAAAAAGGAACTCTAGTACGTTGTTGGTGGGAATGTAAATTAGTATAGCCATTGTGCAAAACAGTATGGAGAATCTTCAAAAAATTAAGACTAGCACTACCACTTGATCCAGCTATTTTACTTCTGGGTATGTACATGAAGAATAAGAAAATACTAATTCAAATAGATATAGATATATGCACCACTGCCCATGTTCATTGCAGTTTTATTTACAATAGCCAAGATTTGGAAACAGCCTAAATGTCCATCAATGTATGACTGGATAAAGAAGATGTGCTATATAGAGAGAGAATGGAATACTACTTGGCCATAAAAAAGAATGAAATCTTGCCATTTGTGACAACATGGATCGACATTATGGATATTGTGTTAAGTGACATAAGTCAAATGCAGAGAGATACCATATGATTCCATTCATATGTGGAATGTAAAAA
>NW_011482568.1:10253-11834 GCF_000754665.1 Bison bison bison
TCGCATAGGTGAAATAAAAAGTAATTAAGGTTTATGGATTGGCTGAATCTAGGGTGGAAGATACTGTACACCTCTCCACAAAGAGTTTTGAAGAATCTAATGAGGTTGGTAGACTTTATGCTTTGGAATCGAGCCCAAGAACATTTCTCTTGCTACTCGTTTAAGAACATAAACTTGGCTGCATGTTAGATGTACTTGGAATGCTTTTTAAAAGCTGCAAATGCTCAAGCCACACCTCAGAACAATTAAATTAGAATCCTTGGGGGAGCAGTCTAGGCATTCAGGGTTTTTAAAGCATCCTAGGTGATTGCCATGTACACCCAAGTTTGAGAACCACAAGTCTGAGAGGATATACAGTGATGATTACTATAATGTTTATAGATCACAGCCTCTGTAATGGTTTTGGATCTGTCTAGGGTGACACTTTCATGCTAGGAGGTAGCTGAAGTACCTAGAGGAACAGAATTCTGGGCTTGATGGAACCTATATAATAGGCTGTATGAACTGTTTTATATCTGCTTGATACTGAAGGTTTGATTACTCTATGTCTGTTTATATGGCAGCATTTGTTCTAAGACTTAAGTTATCCTGATAGAAAAGTTTAAGAGGAAGCAATTATTCTTATCCAACTTTTGGGCAGCACTCTCTGTCAAAAATAAACTAAGGGTTGGGCAAAACCCAAATTGGTCTAAGTCAGATTGCAGTGGGTGCCGGAGATGTAATCTGTTACCTACCTAACCACAAGCTGTTTTGTTGCTATTCATATAGATAGTCACTATTTTAGGATACTAAATTCTGGACAAAGACTTAATTACCATATTCTTCAAAGGGTAGATACATTAGATAAATAATTTATCTCTAATCAGGAAAGCAATACTGTCCTAGGGTAGAGAAATATTTATTGGATATAGTCACCAACCACAGGAGGGCAAACACATCCCTATCTTTTTGCCTCTGTAACTGAACAAAATTTTGAACTTTATCTTTCATTTCAACTCAGTGGTAGAAAATTTTATCTTTCAAATTCAAGGTACATTCAATTAATTTCTTGTTTTCCCTTTCCTTCTATTTGTTCTGAAGTGATCTGTATTCCAGGGGGATTATAAAAAAGTTGGCATTTGGGATGGATGAATAGATGGATGGATAGATAGATAATGTATAACTGAATATTAGAACTAAGAACCCATGCTGGCTTTGGCTGAGATTTATAATCTTAATCAATTTTAATGACTGACATCTATCAACTACCTCTGTGGCTCAAATGCCTGTATTCTCAAATGCCCATTTTACTTCAAGCTAATATGTGCATTCGTTTTCCTGTCATTTTGAGGGTTCAAAGTCTCCAGGCCACTCTTACTTGTTTTTATATCCCTCTGAAGGGAAGATACCATCTCAGATGCTCTCTGATCTACTACATTGAGGGACATGCACTGCCACTTGCTACTCTAGATTTCAGATGGTGGAGTGGCTTTGTGACTTCTCCAGGGGCCTTTCACTAACCCCTCTTTATGTTTGGGTCCCATTAACTCTGTCTAGATTTCTCATATGGACCAAACCCTGATACATATCCCTGGAATATTT
>NW_011482568.1:13810-16288 GCF_000754665.1 Bison bison bison
AACAAACCAATCAAAAAATAGGCAGAAGACCTAAACAGACATATCTCCAAATAAGACATACAGATAGCCAACAGGCATATCAAATGATGCTATATATTTCTGATTATTGGAGAAATACAGATGAAAACTACAATGAGGTATCACTTCATACCAGTCAGAATGGCCATCATTAAAAAGTCTACAAATAATAAATGCTGGACAGGGTATGGAGAAAAGGGAACCCTCTTACAACTGTTGGTGGGAATGTAAATTGGCATAGCCTCTATGGAGAATAGTAGGGTGGTTTCTTAGAAAAGTAAAAACAGAGTTGCCATATGATCCTGCAATCCCACTCCCAGGCATATCTCCAGAGGAAACTAATTCAAAAAGATACAGATACTTTAATGTCTACAGCAGCACTATTTATTTATTACAATTTAAATTTATTTATTTTAGCAGCACTATTTATAATAGCCAAGACATGGAAGCAACCTAAATGTCCACTGTCAGATGAATGGATTAAGCAGATACACACACACACACACACACACACACACACGCATACATAATGGAATATTACTCAGCCATAAAAATGAAATAATGCCACTTGCATCAACATGGATAAACCTAGAGATTATTATACCAAATGAAGTAAACCATACAAAGACAAATACCATATTATTCGATGGTATATACAGTATATATACCACTTATACGTGGAATGTTAATAAATGATACAAATGAACTTTTTTCCAAAACAGAAGGAGACTCACAGATTTAGAAAACAAACTTATGGTTACCAAAGGGGATGTACGGGGTGAGGTGGGGGAAGGGGCAGGGAGATGCATTAGGAGTTCGGGATTAACATGTATATACTACCACACATAAAATAGGTAAACAAGGACCCACTGTATAACACAGAAAGTGAAAGTCGCTTAGTTGTGTCCAACTCTTTGCGACCCCATAGACTGTATAGTCCAAGAAATTCTCTGGGTCAGCTGGAGTGGGTAGCCTATCCCCTCTCCAGCCGATCTTTCTGACCCAGGAATTGAACCAGGGTCTCCTGCATTGCAGGCAGATCTTTACTAACTGAGCTATCAAGGAAGCCCCATATAGCACAGAGAACTATACTTAAAATCTTGTAATAGCCTATAACGGAAAAGAATCTGAAAAAAAATACATGTATGTGAATATTAATATATATAAATATATATACATATACCCAAATCACTTTGCTGTACACCCAAAATTAACACAACATAGTACATTAACTACACTTCAATTTTAAAAAAGAAAAAAGAAAGATCGAATGGGAGGCAACTTAGGTAGACACCAGGTCTGATGTAGGCATAGCTTGAGGCAGTGGTTTTAACACTGTTGTGTGCTTCAGGATCATAGAAGATGCCTGTTAAAAATGCACTTGGCAGGTGCCACTTCCAAGTTGACTGAATTGTTTTATGGACACTTGTAATGGGTAATTAATAAACGAGTATATGCTAGAATCTGATCTGAAGACTGCTTTTATTATAACCTGGAAGTGAGGCTTTGGGGGCTAGTCAACTCTCACTCATTTCAAATCTTTCGGCTGCTCTTGTTGTGTATCTATCAAAAAGAATCAATAGATGTGTATGACCAAGTTGGTCAGGTTTAGGTAAGCACTTATTTACCCAAGTGTTTATTTCCAGTACTTGAAACAGCCTTCCTTTGGAGGCAGCACACAGCCTGTTTTCTGGTCCTGGCTTTGGAATACAGTCTGGCAGTGAGTAGCAAGTGAGCCTCACTCGTCTGTTGGGGTTTTGGCAGGATAGCATGTAAAAACAATGCCCAAAGTATTTCTGAGCCTGCTCAGAGAAATACCAACACTTCCACATATATAAAATAAGCTGTGATGCATACTTACCAAGTGTTGAGTTTGAAGGCACTGAATTTGCTGATTGATAACTGCCTGTTTGGAGAACAGAACATACCTGCCAAGCACAATCTGCCACTCAATAATTTCCAGGGAACGCAGATGGCAGGAGTATTTGGACCTTTACAGCTCTGGTGACTGAGAGAATTTGTCTGTCGTTTAATTATTTTGCAGGTAAAACAGAGGACAGATGTAGCACACTAGGTCCATCCACAGGATGAGCCTGGGTATTGGCCCAAACCATCCTTCCTTGGCTCTTTGCATGAATCCCTGCGAACGTGGAGAAAAGATTCCAGAAATCTGTGTTGGTGAGGTCTGCAGCCTGCACTGCCAGACAAGGCTGCTGAGAACCACTAGGAGAAACCCCCTGTCAGGATAATTATTAGGGCAGGCTGCCCACCAATAGATTGACATCTAGCCAAAGGAAAACATGAGAGGATGGGCCCGGGTGGGGAATGGGAGGAACAGTCAGAGAAATAAAGCAGAAAAAGAACTGGAAGATGAAACTGCAAAATTAAAGGTGATCCTGGCAAGACAATAAGGAAATTCTACTTTGGCCAGGAACAGCCTACCTCCTGATTAACTTTGCT
>NW_011482568.1:19388-19631 GCF_000754665.1 Bison bison bison
GCAATGGCACCCCACTCCAGTACTCTTGCCTGGAAAATCCCACAGACAGAGGAGCCTGGTAGGCTGCAGTCCATGGGGTCGCAAAGAGTCGGACATGACTGAGCGACTTCACTTTCACTTTGCGCTTTCATGCATTGAAGAAGGAAATGGCAACCCACTCCAGTGTTCTTGCCCGGAGAATCCCAGGGACGGCGGAGCCTGGTGGGCTGCCGTCTCTGGGGTCGCACAGAGTCGGACACGACT
>NW_011482568.1:19776-20912 GCF_000754665.1 Bison bison bison
TCCCATATCAGTTGTTACAGAGAATTGAGTAGAGTTTCCTGTGCTACCTAGTAGTTTCTTACTAGTTTTCTATTTTAGATACAGCAGTGTGTGTATGTCACATGCATTGTATGTGTATTTAACACTTTATTAACTTGTGACTTTTTGGGTTTCCTATGATATGAAACAATAAAACTCATCTTAACTCAATAACTTCCTTTTTTTTTTTTCTTTTTTGTTTTTTGTTTTTTTTGGCTTTTATATAATCCTACAGTTTTAAATACTAAAGACTTTGAAGCAGCTTGTTAAACCCATAGACCATGGATTTAGATGGCTTTGATGCACACCCCATTCCTACTACTGACTGGAAAGGAACCATTAGGCCACCATCTTTTTCAGTTTCCTTATTTGGTAAATTGGGAGAGGGAAGTAGTATGTGGACTCTTCATTGACAGAGTTGTGAGAATTTTATCATACAAATCTTCCTTGACTCAATGGAATAGGGGTTATGCTCCTATAAACCCATCAAAAGCGGAAAATATCTTAAGCGGAAAATGCATTGAATATACCTTATCTACCAAACATCAGAGTTTACCCTAGCCTACCTTAAACATGCCCAGAACACTTATATTAGCCTATAGTTAGTCAAAATCATCTAACAGAAAGCCTATTTCATAAGAACGTGCTACTAACTCATGTAATTTCTTGAATAATATACTGGAAGTAAAAAAGAAAATGGATGTATGGCTACAGAAAGATTATGAGTGCATTGGTGATTCACCTTCCTGATGGCATGGCTGACTGGGAGCTCTGGCTTGCTCCCACTGTCTGGCATCACAAGAAAGTATTGTTGGACACATTCCTAGTCTGAGAAATATATAAAAATTCAAATTTCAAAGTATAGTTTCTATCAAATGAGTATAGCTTTCGCACCATCATAAAGTCAAAAGATCCTAAGCTGAACCACCATAAACTGGGACTGTCTGTACTCCAGGTGTCAAGCTCATAGTAAGCAATAAAGGTCAACTATTATAATTATTATATAATTAGTATATAAAACTAATTTCTCTTCTCTCAGTGACTTGATCCTTATCATAAAATGCAAGTGGATATTTAGGACTGATGTCAGTGAGATGGCAGGATAGGAACTGTCAGAC
>NW_011482569.1:0-694 GCF_000754665.1 Bison bison bison
CTCTTATATTATTTTGGGCATTTCCAACAATTCTAGTTTGTTCATTTCAACCATGTCTGCAGTAGTCATTTCATGTTTCCCAGCTATCAGCCCCTTTCTGCTTATGAGTCGTGACTCCAGAGTATCCAGGCTCTGTTTTGCTGGGAAAAGGAATGCAAACTCCCCCACTCTTAAGAGAAAGGTGTGAATGGTATGTATTTGTACTATATTCATTGGCTTATTCACTCAATCCCTCAGAGTCCTAGGTAAAATGTGAGTGGTTTACCAGAGGATGGTAAACAGGATGTGGTGAGCATCTTCCTTAAAGTAAACAATGTTGTGATTGTAATTGCAAGGAAGTATGATACAGTTATCTTGTATGGACTTCTGTAATGGACTTTCTGCTAGTGCTTGAAGTCGAAGAGTTCAGAATGTATGTAATAATAAACACCAGGTCCTCAAACAGTCTGCTTCTTATAGACACATGTAGAAGGGTGTAACTTAAAAGTATCAATGCAAGTTTGCTAGAAATGGAGTAGGCATGGAATATTAGGAAAAGGTGGGTGGAAATGGAAGAGCATGTGGCAGGTTGTTACTGAATCTGAAGGCAATGGGGAAGGGAATTTCAGTCCTTGAGTAAAGATTTGTGAAGGTAGGCATGAGTTTTGTCAATTTTATCCTTAGAATGGCAACAGTTGTTTAGGTGAAATACAGT
>NW_011482569.1:4720-6798 GCF_000754665.1 Bison bison bison
AGCCGTTCTTGTATTCATTAAATCTGCTTTGAGAGGGGAAGTTACCTGCAGTTTTATGCTGTGAGGCAGTGCATCTACATTTAACTTTTTTCTACTAGCTTTATTCAAAGTTAATATTTGCCTATAAAATGAGTCTTTAGGACTAAATGGAATATTGTCACTACCTAAATATGAAAATAAAATATTAATACCACCAACCTAAATATAATGACAAAGTACAGAAGCAAAACCAAATTTAGACCTGGTTTATTTGAAGAACAGAGGTGACTAGCATTTAAGTGTATTTTTGATTAAATGCACCGTTCTTATTACAAGCTGGTCTAGGGTCACATGCTGTTAGCCTTCTGTTCCTATCTAATGAGTGAATTTAGACCAAACACTGAATTTCTCTATGCTGATGTTTGCCTCATACTTATATATAATATAACAGTGTCTGTTTCATGAATTTGTGAGGATTAAAGACATTCGTGCAAATGTGGCTTTCATAGCAGTGATTCATACATTGAAAGTGTTCTTTAATGGTTATACATTCAACTCTTGGAAGCACTTAACTGACGGGAATACTTGAAGTAAGCCATCCTTTCAAGGTAGGAACTATTGGTAAGTGGAGAATGTTGGGTTTTAGTTAACATTGTACCTGTGTTCGATGCCTCGTGTTCCCATTCAGGATCCTCTAGCTCAGAAGAAAACCATCAGTCACTGAGACCTGACAGCATGTCTGCCCGGGATTTGGCAGTAGCAGTGATCTTCTTATCACAGACTATATTTGGAATGCTGGGGAATTTCTCTGTTCTTTGCCATTATTTCTTCCTTTATTGCACTGGGCAAAGGCTGAGAACCATAGACTTGATTGTCAAGAATCTTATTGTAGCCAACATCTTGGTTCTGTTCTCCGGTGGATTTCATGATACAGTGAAAAATTTTGAGTGGCATTTCATGGACAGTGATTTTGCATGCAGATTTTTCCCGTATGTTCGTGTAGTTGGCAGGGGAGTGTCCATTGGCACCACCTTCCTCTTGAGTGTCTTCCAGGCCATCACCATCAGTCCCAGGACTGCCAAATGGGCAGAACTTAAAGTGAAAGCTCTCAAATGCATGGTTCCTTCAGTTATCCTGTGCTGGACCCTGAACATGCTGGTGAATGTCATTTATCCTATGTATATGAGCGGAACATTGAGAAACAGAAGCATCACAAACAGAAAAGATCTCGGACATTGTAGTGCTGTCAGTCATGGCCAACCCGAAGACTCATTATATGCAGTATTACTCTCCTTTCCTGATGCCTTATGTTTTGTGCTCATGATCTTGGCCAGTGGCTCCACGGTTTTCATCCTGTCCAGGCACAAGCAGAGGGTCCAAAACTTTCATAGGACGAACATCTCCTCCATATCCTCCCCTGAGTCCAGAGCTACCAAAACCATCCTTCTCCTGGTGACCACCTTTATCTTTTTCAACATACTTACCTTCATCTGTGCTATTATTTTGGCTGTTTTTGACAGTATTGATGTTTTCTTTGTGAAAACCTCTGCAGTAATCATTGCATGTTTCCCAACGGTCAGCCCCTTTCTGCTCATGAGCCGAGACTCCAGGATATCCAGGAACTGCTTTGCTGGGATAAGGCACTCAAAATCTCCTACCCTTATTTGTGCTAAGTCTCTTCAGTAATGTCCAACTTTGTGTAACCCCATGTACTGTAGCCCTCCAGGCTCTTCTGTCCATGGGATTCTCCAGGCAAGAATACTGGAGTGGGTTGCGATTCCCTTTTATAGGGCATCTTCTGGACCCAGGGATGGAACCGGTGTCTCTTCCCTCTAACCTGCCTTGGCAGGCAGGTTCTGTTACCCCTAGTGCCACCTGGAAGCCCATGTAAATTGTTGTCTCTAGTGCCAGCAAAGTGCTTGACACTGCAGGTAAAGTAGGTTCAGTATATTTTACTGATGGAATGGATTAATTTGTCCAGTGCTTGCTGAGTTTCTTCCTACCTTCTTTGTGTCACTATAATGTGCTTTCTATTTCTTTGACCTTTTTGTCTTTCATTTTTGCAGGTCATCTTTGTAAATATCAGTCTATTTTTTTGT
>NW_011482569.1:9821-10556 GCF_000754665.1 Bison bison bison
CATGGGGTCGCAAAGAGACACGACTGAGTGACTGAACTGAATTGAATACTTAAAGCTTGATTCTTTACAAGAAAGACTCCACAAATCTAACTTACAAGGGAAAAGGTTCTTGAGGGAGGGGTACAGAGAGAATGGGAATTGGATAGAGTGACTAGATTAGGAGAAAATATAGATCCGCAGGGAAGGGGGAGGACATGAAGGACAAGGATTTGCCAGCTGAGGTGCTGGGATTAGTGGGAGTATAGAGTTGTCAAGGGAGAGGATTCCACGGGGTTATATAGAGTGGAAGAGAGGTGTGGAAATAGAAGGGCCTGGTGGAGGTTGGAGGGGAAAATGTAGATCATGGGCTCAGAGAGTGTTCCCTATAGTCCTGAGAGAGAGACAAAGACCTAAGGAGTCGTGGGGTGAAGGTCACAGGTACTAGAGGTGCAGGGGAAGCCAGTATGGAAATAAGTGGTATGGAGTTATTTGGGGCAGATTTGGGGGTCACTAACTCATCCCCCATTATTAATACCGTTGTTTTCAGCAGAATCACAAGTCACTCATAGGCCATTTTTTACAACTAGACATTGAAGTGATAAATACTGTTCGTATCAGATACTCCTGGGACTTCTGTGGAAGTCCAGTGGTTTGGACTCCATGCTTCTGCTGCCGAGAGCATGGATTCAATCCTTGATCTGGGAAATGAGATTCCCACATGTCACATGGCACAGCACCCCCCCCCCCCCCCCCCCC
>NW_011482570.1:0-2480 GCF_000754665.1 Bison bison bison
GACTAGATGGACCTTTGTTGGCAAAGTAATGTCTCTGCTTTTGAATATGCTATCTAGGTTGGTCAAAACGTTCCTTCCAAGGAGTAAGCGTCTTTTAATTTCATGGTTACAGTCACCGTCTGCAGTGATTTTGGATTAGGAAATGGCAGGGTTTTGTTTGTTTGTTTTTTACTGGCTATTAAAACATTTATATTTAATTCAGATAAGTGCTGAGATGGATAAATGTTAGAACATCTAGATTTTATGTATTTAAAAATGTCTTCTAAGTGCTCTATTGAATATGTAAGAATTAGGATATTAATTGCATTCAACTCTTTAAAGAAAAGGAAATTGAATCTCAGTTAATAGTTAAAAAAAAATTAGGGTGATAGTTACAGTGAACTGGTTTCAGATGTTTTAAAAACTGCAATAGCAGTATTATTTGAATGTAAATTCTGTGATTTTATAAATTCTTCTTATTAATCCATCAGAGTAAGAAAGTAGTGTTTATTAAAATTTACACTGAGTAGTTTTCATATACTAATGACCTTATAATAACTCTGAAAATAGTAAAACTTCAGGAACTCCTTCCCAGTTATGAATTAATAATCATAAATGCATACAGGTGAATTGATACAGATTTTTTCTGTTTAGGTTATGATGCAATAAGCTGTAAAAAACAGCATGTTTTGCATTCAGAAATGAAATCCTTCCAACAAGAAGCTGGAATGAATGTCAAAGTTAACCAAGACTGAGCAACTCCCTAATAATGGAGTTGTTAGATGTTTCTTATATACTATTGAGTCTTGGGGAAGGGAAAAAAGCTAATTCTCTGCTTCAATGCCTTTTACAGTAATGATAGTTTGTCTCTATTGTGTAATTCATTGCTCTTAACTTATGGATCTTAGATTTTAGGAGAAAGAGCAAAGGAAGAAATAACACAGAGTTCATTGGATCAACTAGAATTAAACAAATTAGCTCTCTGGAATTTTTTAATTAATTAGAACTCTCATCTCCCACCCCCTTTGCCATTATGGATGAAAGGAAGAGAGACAGAGTATTCTATGCAAACATAGCCAAACATCCAATACAGAATAAGAATTAGTTAAATCTGTTTAATGATTAATACTTTTCAGTAACAAAAGGGGACAGAAACTTAGAAAAAAAATAAAACCAGTTGATTTTTGGAAGGTAAATGTTGTATTTCCATTAATGAATGTTTCTAATCCAGGTAGTCCCAGAGACTTTAGTTAACTAAAAGCTATTGAATAAAATATCTTGGTTAATGATTTTTCTAATTAACTAAGGATTAATTCAAGTATATAATAAAACTGGGGCAAGGATGCTTTGCTTAACATGTCTAGAGCTTTAAGTTGCTTTGCTTAACATGTCTAGAGCTTTAAGTTGTGCAAAATTTTGTTTGTTGATCACTGATCCAGTTGTGTCTGTCTTGATTAAGGATTTTTGGTTGCAAATAACAAAGATCTACTGCAAACTAAGTGAAAACAAAACAGTAATTTATATTAAGGATATAAGAGTTTCTCATGGAACCCAAGGGCAAAACATATAGCCCAGGCACATGAGAGAGAATAACTAGGAATGAAAAGCTGACAATGGCCATGGGAGTTTGCCACCTTCTTTTCTCCTTCCCCATCCCTGGAACCAAAGGGTCTCAAGTTTATCTCAGTTTCTTTCAACTTATATGCTTTATTCTTCTCACTCCCTCAGCACCTAGACAAATAGGGATTATCCTAGAGCTCCCAAGTTTACATATTCTGCTGCTGCTGCTGCTGCTGCTAAGTCACTTCAGTCGTTTCCGACTCTGTGCGACCCCATAGACAGCAGCCCACCAGGTTCCCCTGTCCCTGGGATTCTCCAGGCAAGAACACTGGAATGGGTTGCCATTTCCTTCTCCAATGCATGAGAGTGAAAAGTGAAAGTGAGGTCACTCAGTCCTGTCCGACTCTTAGCGACCCCATGGACTGCAGCCTACCAGGCTCCTCCATCCATGGGATTTTCTAGGCAAGAGTATTGGAGTGGGGTGCCATTGCCTTCTCCTACATATTCAAAATGCAGGCAATCAGCAGAGATTTACTAGCATTTCTGAATTTTAATTCCCAGCTCTGATTGACCCAGTTTGGATCAGATGTCAACCCAGAATTTGATTATCTACTACTAGGAGGGGCAAGATTATGAGTATACACATGGCTATTAGGCCCCCACCCTGTGAAAGGACATACATTTCCTACAGCAAGGGAGGTTGTGGGCTGAAATGATTATCAAATTGTATCTACCATGGAGTATAATCAGGTATAGAGAACATTTGCCATATGCTTAACTTCATTCGTAGAACAAGATAGCATATTATCTTCTGCTGCTGCTGCTAAGTCACTTCAGTCGTGTCCAACTCTGTGTGACCCCATGGACAGCAGCCCATCAGGCTCCCCCGTCCCTGGGATTCTCCAGACAAGAGTACTGGAGTGGGGTGCCATTTCCTTCTC
>NW_011482570.1:2719-4657 GCF_000754665.1 Bison bison bison
TAGGCACTGGGGATACAATGGTGAACAGAACAAAGTTCCTGCTTTCAATGGAGTTTGCATTCTAGAGGATGATGCACGCAGTGAATAAATAAATAAATAATGTATAATGTCAGAGTAATAAGGGCTGTGAGGCTTACGAACCAAGATAAAAAAGGGGATAAAGAATAAATCAATAAACAACACTGATCAGGAGACATACCTTTGATGAGGTGATATTGAGCAGAGACTTGAATGAAGGTGGTCATGTGAATTTCAAGAGGAAGAGCATTTTAGACAGAACAGAATGTGAAACGGCCCTGATGTGGGAGCTTGCTTGACATGTTCAGGAAAGAGCAAGGAGACCAATGTAATAATGTGTATATACATGTATTGTTGTTGTTATTGTTTAGTTGCTAAGTCATTTCCAACTCTTTTATGACCCCACAGACTGTAGCCCCCCATGGGATTTCCCAGGCAAAAAAACCTGAAGTGGGTTGCCATTTCTTTCTTCAGGAGATCTTCCTGGCCCAGGGATCGAACCCACGTCTCCTGCCTTGGCAGGTGGATTCTTTATCACTGAAACATCAGGGAAGTGCCATAAGTTGTTGGAATCCCCTTACTAGTTATAGGTCTGTTCAGATTATCAGTTTATTCCTGATTTAGTCTCGGTAGGTTGCATTTTTTCATTTTAGTAATTTATCCATTTCTTCCAGGTTATCAAGATTGTTGGCATGTAATTTTCTTAGTAGTCCTTTATGATCTCTTTTTAAATTTATTTATTTTAATTAATTTATTTATTTTAAATTTATTTATTTTTATTAGAGGCTAATTACTTTACAATATTGTATTGGTTTTGCCATACATCAACAGGAATCCACCACGGGTGTACACGTGTTCCCAATCCTGAACCCCCCTCCCACCTCTCTCCCCATACCATCCCTCTGGGTCATCCCAGTGCACCAGCCCCAAGCATCCTGTATCTTTGCTTCATAAAATTGTGTTGATTTCTGTGTACAACAACTGGATCAGCCATTGTTGTTCAGCTACCCAGTCATGTCCGACTCTTTGCAACTCCATGCACTGCAGCACACCAGGCCTCCCTGTCCCTCACCATCTTCCGAAGTTTGCCCAAGTTCATGTCCATTGCACTGGTGATACCATCCAGCCATCTCATCCTCTGACGCCCTCTTCTCCTCTGCCCTCAATCTTTCCCAGCATCAGGTTTTTTTTTCCAGTGAGTTGGCTGTTTTCATCAGATGACCAAAATACTAAAGTTTCAGCCTCATCATCAGTCCTTCCAATGAGTATTCAGGGTTGATTGCCCTTAAGATTGACTGGTTTGATCTTGCTGTCCAAGGGACTTTCAGGAGTCCCTTTACAACTTCACAATAATGTGTTGGTTTCTCCTATACAATAACTGAATCATCCATAATTATACTTGTATCCCCTTCCTCTTGAGCCTCCCTCTCCTCCCCCATCCCACCCCTCTAGGTCATCACAGAGCACCATGCTGGGCTCCCTATGTTATATAGCAACTTCTCACCAGCTATCTATGACCTCCTATAATTTTAATTTATGTGACATCAGTTTTGGTTGTAATATCTCCTCTAGAATTTCTTTCTTTAAATTTTATTCTTCTATTTTCCTTAGTTACTCTGGCTGAAGGGTTTAAAATTGTATTTTCATTTCAAAAGAACAAACAATATTTTCTATTGTTTGTTTCATTTATTCATGCTTTGGTATATGCTTTGTAAATATTTCCTCCCATTCCATAGGTTGCCTTTTCGTTTTTTTAACTGTTACTTTTCCTGTGTAGTTTTTAAATATGATGTAATTCTACTTGTTGATATGTTTTTATTGCTTGTGCTTTTAGTGTCATACCAAAGTCACTGCCCAGTCCAATATTAAGGACTTTCTTCCCTATGTTTTTTTCTAAGAGTTTCAGGGTATCAGGTCTTA
>NW_011482570.1:5087-6486 GCF_000754665.1 Bison bison bison
TTAACCTATTTCAAGTTAATTTTTGTGAGTGGCATAAGATAGGGACCCAGTTTAATTTTCCTGCATCTGATTATTCAATTTTTCTAATATAATTTGCTGACTATAATTTCTTCATTGAGGGTTTTTGGAACCTATGTCAAATATTGGTTGACCATATATGTGGAATTTATTTCTGGGCTCTCAATTCTATTCTATTGCTCTGTTTGTCTGTGTTATGCCAGTTTCATACCATTTTGATTACTGTAACATTGTAGTATAGTTTGAAGTTAGGAAGTGTGATTATTTCATCTTCTTTTTTCTTATGATTTTTTGGCTATTTGGAGTATTTTGTGGTTCCACAAAAATGTTGTGATTTTTTTTCTATTTCTGTCAAAAATGTCATTGGAATTTTGACAGAGATTCTATTTAACCTACAGATGGCTTTGGATACCTGAGCATTTTAACACTCTTAATTCTTCCAATCCATGAACACATGATAGATATCTTTCCATTTGTTTCAGTCTTTTTCAGTTGGTTTCATTAAGGTCTATAGTTTTCATTGTATGTATATTTCCTAAAGACAGTTGACCCTTGAAAAACATGAGTTTGAACTGTGAAGATCCACATACATGATTTTTTTTTTCAATAATAAATACTACAGTACAATATAATCCACAATTGGTTGAATCCATGGAGGTGGAACATGGGGTTACATGTTACATGGGGTTACATGTATGAGATTACATGTTACACGGGGTTACATGTGTGAGGTTACATGTTACATGGGGTTACATATATGAGGTTACATGGAGTTACATGTATGAGGCTACATGTTACATGGGGTTACATGTATGAGGAACAACATACATGGAGGACATACACCAATAAGCTATATGCAGACTTTTGGCTGCACAGGGCATCAGTACCACAACCCCATGTTGTTCAAGAGAAAACGGTATTTCACTGCTTTTGATAATGTTGTAAATGGGTTACCTTTTTTTCAGATGTTTTGTTGTTAGTGTATAGAAATGAAACTGATTTTATATGTTGATTTTATATCCTGGGACTTTACTGAATTGGTTGATTAGGTCCAATACTTTTGTGGCTGACTCTTTAGAATTTTTCTAAGTATGGGAACTTATCATCTGCAGAAAATCATAATTTTCTTTTTTCCTTTCCAATTTAGATTCCATTTATTTTCTCTCTTTTTAATTCTTTAAATTATGAAAATATTATAACACATTGATAGGAGACTTGGCAAATACAGAACAAGGTTACATATCAGCTCAGTTGATTCTCTCAGTTGTGTGTGACTCTTTGCAATCTGATGAACCGCAGCACGCCAGGCCTCCCTGTCCATCACCAACTCCCAGAGTTCACCCAAACCCATGTGCATTGAGTTGGTGATGCCATCCAATCA
>NW_011482570.1:7055-7734 GCF_000754665.1 Bison bison bison
CCTAAGGCCCATTTGATTTGACATTCTAGAATGTCAGGCTCTACGTGAGTGATCACACCATCGTGTTTATATGGTTCCTGAAGATCTTGTTTTTTGTACAGTTCTTTTGTGTATCCTTGCCACCTCTTCTTAATATCTTCTGCTTCTGTTAGGTCCCTACCATTTCTGTCCTATATTGAGCCCATCTTTGCATGAAATGTTCCCTTAGTATCTCTAATTTTCTTGAAGAGATCTGTAGTCTTTCCCATTCTGATGTTTTCCTCTATTTCTTTGCCTTGATTGCTGAGGAAGGCTTTCTTATCTCTCCTTGCTCTTCTTTGGAACTCTTAATTCAAATGGGTATATCTTTCCTTTTCTCATTTGCTTTTCTCTTCTCTTCTTTCCACAGCTATTTGTAAGGCCTCCTCAGATAGCCATTTTGCTTTTTCACATTTCTTTTTCTTGGGGATGGTCTTGATCCCTGCCACCTGTACAATGTCACGAACCTCCATCCCTAGTTCATCAGGTAGTCTGTCTATCAGATCTCTTACCTTAAATCTATTTGTCACTTCCACTGTATAATTGTAAGGGATTTGATTTAGGTCATACCTGAATGGCCTAGTGGTTTTCCCCACTTTCTTCAATTTAAGTCTGAATTTGGCAATAAGGAGTTCATAATCTGAGCCACAGTCACCTCCCA
>NW_011482570.1:7834-8297 GCF_000754665.1 Bison bison bison
GTGTCATCTGCATATCTGAGGTTATTGATATTTCTCCCGGAAATCTTGATTCCAGCTTGTGCTTCTTTCAGCCCAGCATTTCTCATGCTGTACTCTGCATATAAGTTAAATAAGCAGGGTGACAATATACAGCCTTGATGTACTCCTTTCCCGATTTGGACCCAGACTGTTGTTCCATGTTCATTTCTAACTGTTGCTTCCTGAGCTGCATACAGGTTTCTCAAGAGGCAGGGCAGGTGTTCTGCTATTCCCATCTCTTTCAGGATTGTCCACAGTTTGTTGTGATCCACACAGTCAAAGGCTTTGGCTTTTTCAATAAAGCAGAAATAGATGTTTTTCTATTGCTTTTTCGATGATCCAGGGCATGTTGGCAATTTGATCTCTGGTTCCTCTATCTTTTCTAAAACGAGCTTGAACATCTGGAAGTTCACGGTTCATGTATTGCTGAAGCCTGGCTTGGAGA
>NW_011482570.1:8397-11556 GCF_000754665.1 Bison bison bison
TTAGGGTCATACCTGAATGGCCTAGTGGTTTTCCCCACTTTCTTCAATTTAAGTCTGAATTTGGCAATAAGGAGTTCATAATCTGAGCCACAGTCACCTCCCAGTCTCGTTTTGCTGACTGTATAGAGCTTCTCCATCTTTGGCTGCAGAGAATATAATCAGTCTGGTTTCAGTGTTGATCATCTGGTGATGTCCATGTGCAGAGTCATCTCTTGTGTTGTTGGAAGAGGGTGTTTGCTATGAGTAGTGCGTTCTCTTGGCAAAACTCTATTAGCCTTTGCCCTGCTTCATTCTGTACTCCTAGGCCAAATTTGCCTGTTACTCCAGGTGTTTCTTGACTTCCTACTTTTGCATTCCAGGCCCCTATAATGAAAAGGACATCTTCTTTGGGTGGTTGATGTCTATGTATTTGTGAATTTTCTAGTTTTCTTTCTGCTATTCTTCTCTAGTTTCATTCCATTGTGGAAATAATAGATACCTGATATGTTTTCAGTCTTAAACTTATTAAGATGTGTTTTGTCACTTAATATATGATTTATTTCAGATAATATTCCATGTGAATATTTTCTCTGACAGGTCCACAGTTTTCTAAAGTGGCCTATGGTGTTGTCCATGTTCTCTGTTTCCTGTTGATCTTATGTGTGGATGTTCTATTCATTAGTATTGAAAAATCCTACTATTGTTGTGCTGATGTCTATTTCTCCTTTTTGGGTTTTTTTTTTTTTTTTTTTTTTGGAGTGTTCAACAAATTTTTAATCAAGGCTTCTATAATGAATCGATATTGAATTTAAAAGATATTCATGTGTATTAAAAGTGATTAAAATGCAGATTTTACCTCCAATAATCAATTATATTTTTTTCTTTAAGAAAGCCCTATCCATTTAATATTATTTATAGCACTACAGATTCATATTTTTCATGTTTATACTAATTCAGGTGTTTTCAATTATGAAAAACAGTAATTGACTACCTAATAAAGTTTGAAGGCAAAAGGAGAAAAGGGTAGCAGAAGATGAGATGGTTAGATAGTGATAGCATCACTGACTCAATGGACATGTATCTGAGCAAATTTTGGGAGATAGTGAAGGACAGGGGAGCCTGGCATGCTGCAGTCCATGGGGTCACAAAGAGTTGGACATGACTTAGTGACAGAAGAACAATAGCATGGAGAATAACTATAGTTATAAAATATTTATGTTGTTAGTAACAGATAATTCCTTTCTCCTTGCATATTATTTACTTGGGTTAATCTTTTCCTATTTCAGGTGTATTTTGATTTTATAAAAATACCTCTTCATATGTACCCCACTATGATTTATAAGTGGCAATAATGAGTAGTGACACTTCTCCTAGACCATTTAGGGAGAGATATATCTTAAGGACTACCTTTTAGTTGGTTTACAATGTAATGCTTTCTTGATTGATGACACATTCTATAGCATATTAGACATAGAAGAACACAGAAGGAAACTATAAGCAAGTTAAAAAGAAAGCCCTCAGATTGAGAGAAAATAATGGCAAACAACAACTGACAAAGAATTAATCTCCTTTTAGTTCAGTCAGCATTTGTTTAACCTATTTGGGTGCTCTGATTTGGAGTTCATATATATTTATACTCATATTTTTCTGTTGAACTGATCCTTTTATCATTATAAATATCCTTCTTTGTCTCTTATGAACATTTTGAACTTAAAGTCTGTTTTGTTTGCTACAAATATGGCTACCTCTACTCCCTTTTTCCTATTCCATTTGGATGAAATATATTTTTTCATTCTTTCACTTTCAGCCTATATGTAGCCTTAAATATAAAATTAGTCTCTTTTATACTACAAGGCTACAGTCATCAAGACAGTATGGTATTAGTTCAAAAAACAGAAATATAGAGCAATGGAACTAGATAGAAAACTCACAGATAAACCCATGCACCTATGATCACCTAATCTATGACAAAGGAGGCAAGAATATACCATGAAGGAAAGATAGTTTCTTCAATAAGTGGTGCCAGGAAAACTAGACAGCTCTATGTAAAAGAATGAAGTTAGAACACTCCCCAACACCGTTACCAAAAATAAACTCAAAATGGATTAAAGACCTATTGTAAGGCTGGATATTATAAAACTGAGAAGGAAAACATAGGCAGAACACTCTTTGATATAAATTGCAGCAATGCCTTTTTGGATCCATCTCCTAGAGTAGTGACAACAAAACCAAAAATAAACAAGTGAGACCTAATTTAACTTATAAGATTTTGCATGGTTAAAGGAACCATAAACAAGACAAAAAGAGAACCCTCAGAATGGGAGAAAACATTTGCAAATGAAGCAACCGACAAGAAATTAATCTCCAAAATATACAAACAGCTCATGAAGCTCAATATCAAAAAAACCCCAAACAACCCAATAAAAAAATGGGCAGAAGCCCTAAATAAACATTTATCCAAGGAAGACACAAATGCATGAAAAGATGCCCAACATCCCTAATTATTATACAAATGCAAATCAAAACTACAATGAAATATTAGCTCACACCAGTCGGAATGGTTATCATGAAAAAAAAAAAAAACAAACCTACAAACAATAAATCCTGGAGAGGATGTGGAGGAAAAGGAACCCTCCTACACTACTGGTGAGATTTTAAATTGGTACAGCCACTATTGGGAACAATATGTATGTTCATTTAAAACCTAAAAATAAAACTACCATATGATCCAGCACTCCCACTCCTGGGCATTTACCCAGAAAAAAACATAACTTAAAAAGATCCATGCTCCCGCCGACCCCCTGCAATGTTCATTGCAACATTGTTTACAATAGCCAAGATATGAAAGTAAACAAAATGTCCATTAACACAGGAATGGAGAAAAAAGATGTGGTCCATATATTCGGTGGAATATTAGCCATAAAAACACACAAAATTATGCCATTTTCAGAGATGTGGATGGATCCAGAGACTAAATCAGAAAGAGAAAGACAAAAAAAATTATATATTAATCCCTACATGACTGAGCAACTAAGATACACACCATACACATATGTGAAATCTAGAAAAATGGTACAGATGAACTTACTTGCAAAGCAGAAATAGAGACACAGACATAGAGAACAAACGTACAGATACTGAAGCGTGGACAGAGGTAGGATGGATTGGGAGATTGGGATA
>NW_011482570.1:12355-12877 GCF_000754665.1 Bison bison bison
CTGTCTAGGTTGGTCATAACTTTTCTTCCAAGGAGCAAGCATCTTTTAATTTCATGGCTACAATCACCATCTGCAATAATTTTGGAGCCCAGAAAAATAAAGTCAGCCACTGTTTCCACTATTTCCCCGTCTATTTGCCATGAAGTGATGGGACCGGATGCCATGATCTACTATATATAAAATAGATGACTAATGAGAACTGACTGTATAGCGTAGGAAACTACTCCATGCTCTGTGATGACTTACATGGGAAGGAAATCCAAAAAGGAGAGAATATATATATATATATATATACACACACACATAGCTGATTCACATTGCTGTACAACAGAAACTAACACAACATTGTAATGCAGCTATAGTCCAATAAAAAATTAAAAAGAGTCTTTTGTAGATAGTATATATTAGATTTTGTTTTTTAAATGCATGAAGTCACTATATTATTTTGATTGGAGAGTTAAATCCATATATATTTAATGTAGTTATTAATAGGGAAGAAATAGCAATTGCCATTTTGTTCAT
>NW_011482570.1:13373-13661 GCF_000754665.1 Bison bison bison
CAGATGATCAACACTGAAACCAGACTGATTATATTCTCTGCAGCCAAAGATGGAGAAGCTCTATACAGTCAGCAAAAACGAGACTGGGAGGTGACTGTGGCTCAGATCATGAGCTCCTTATTGCCAAATTCAGACTCAATTGAAGAAAGTCGGGAAAACCACTAGACCAATCAGCTTTGACCTAAATCAAATCCCTTACGATTATACAGTGGAAGTGAGAAATAGATTTAAGATACTAGATCTGATACACAGTGTGCCTGATAAACTACGGATGGAGAGAATATAATC
>NW_011482570.1:13761-14602 GCF_000754665.1 Bison bison bison
CTTTGCCAGTGAAATTTATGCTTTCATGTTGCTTTCTATCATCCTTATGTTTCATATTGAAGGACTCCTTCTACTGTTTATTCTAAGGCAAGTATAGTGGTAATGAATTCCCTAAGCCTTTGTTTATCCAGGAAAGTCTTTATCCTTCCTTTTTTGAGGACCATTTTTTTCCAAAAATAATATTCTTATTTGGCAGATCTTCCCTTTCAGCACTTTGAATATATCGTCCTACTCCCTCTTGTTCAGCAAGATTTCTGCTGACAAATCCACTGATAGTTTTATAAGAATTCCCTTTGGCTAAGTCTCTTTCATCTTGAAGATTTCAAAAATATTTGTCTTTTTGATATTTGACAATTTGATTATAATGTGTCTCAGGGCAGATTACTTTATTTATCATTGGAATTCACCGGGCTTCTGATGCTACTGGAAATCAGAGGAAAAATAACTCCAGGAAGAGTGAAGAGGCGGAGCCAAAGAAAAAACAACACCTAGTTGTGAATGTGACTAGTGATGGAAGCCAGGTTTGATGCTGTGAAGAGCAATGTTGCATAGGAACCTGGAATGTTAGGTCCATGAATCAAGGCAAATTGGATGTGGTCAAACAGGAGATAGCAAGAGTGAACGTCAACGTTTTAGGAATCAGTGAACTAAAATCGACTGGAATGGGTAAATCTAACTCAGATGACCATTATCCACTATTGTGGGCAAGAATTCCTTAGAAGAATGGAATAGCCATCATAGTCAACAAAAGAGTCTGAAATGCGGTGCTTGGAGGCAATCTCAAAAATGACAGAATGATCTCTGTTCATTTCCAAGGCAAACCATTCAATATCACAGAAGA
>NW_011482570.1:14702-15047 GCF_000754665.1 Bison bison bison
GATATACCCATTTGAATGCAGAGTTCCAAAGAATAAAAAGGAGAGATAGAAAGCCTTCCTCAGTGATCAGTGCAAAGAAATAGAGGAAAACAATAGAATGGGAAAGACTAGAGACCTCTTCAAGAAAATTACAGATACCAAGGGAACATTTCATGCAAAGATGGGCTCAATAAAGGAGAAAAATGATATTGACCTAACAGAAGCAGAAGATATTAAGAAAAAGTGGTAAGAATACACAGAAGAACTGTACAAAAAAAAGATATCCATGACCCAGATAATGATGATGGTGTGACTACTCACCTAGAGCCAGACATCCTGGAATGTGAAGTCAAGTGAGCCTTAGGA
>NW_011482570.1:15147-15223 GCF_000754665.1 Bison bison bison
ACAGACATTGTACAGGAGACAGGGATCAGGACCATCTCCAAGAAAAAGAAATGCAAAAAAGCAAAATGGCTATCTG
>NW_011482570.1:15804-19881 GCF_000754665.1 Bison bison bison
ATTCTGAAAGAGATGGAAATACCAGACCACCTGACCTGCCTCTTGAGAAACCTGTATGCAGGTCAGGAAGCAACAGTTAGAACTGGACATGAACCAACAAAATGGTTCCAAATAGGAAAAAGTACATCAAGGCTGTATATTATCTCCCTGCTTATTTAACTTCTATGCAGAGTACATCATGAGAAATGCTGGGCTGGATGAATCACAATCTGGAATCAAGATTTCCAGGAGAAATATCAATAATCTCAGATATGCAGATGACACCACCTTTGTGGCAGAAAGTGAAGAAAAACTAAAGAGCCTCTTGATGAAATTGAAAGAGGAGAGTGAAAATGTTGGCTTAAAGCTCAACATTCAGGAAACTAAGACCATGGCATCCGGTCCCATCACTTCATGGAAAATAGATGGGGAAACAGTGGAAACAGTGGCACACTTCATTTTTGGGGGGCTCCAAAATCACTGAAGATGTTTACTGCATCCATGAAATTAAAAGATGCTTACTCTTTGAAAGCAAATTTATGATCGACCTAGGCAGCATTTTGAAAAGCAGAGACATTATTTTGCCAACAACGTTGTGTCTAGTCAAGGCTATGGTTTTCCAGTAGTCATGTATGGATGTGAGAGTTGGACTATAAAGAAAGCTGAGCACCGAAGAATTGATGCTTTTGAACTGTGGTGTTGGAGAAAACTCTTGAGTATCCCTTTGACTGCAATGAGATCCAACCCGTCCATCCTAAAGGAAGCCAGTCCTGAATAATCATCGGAAGAACTAATGTTGAAGCTGAAACTTCAATACTTAGGCCACCTGATGCGAAGAGCTGACTCACTTGAAAAGATCCTGATGCTGGGAAAGATTGAAGGCGGTAGAAGGGGACGACAGAGGATGAGATGGTTGGACGGCATCACTGACTCAATATACCTGAATTTGAGTGACCTTTGGGAGTTGATGATGGACTGGGAAGCCCGATGTGCTACAGTCTATGGGGTTGCAAAGAGTCGAACATGACTGAGCGACTGAACTGAGCTGAACTGAACTGGTCTTCTGAATGTAGATGTCCATTTTCTTCCTTAGGTTAGAGAAATTTTGTCATTCTTTCTTTAAATAAGTTTCTACCCTTTTCTCTCCCTCTTCTCTGTCTGGGATTCCCATCATGCATATTTGAATTCTTTTGATGTTGTTATATAAGTCCCTTAGGCTTTCTTTCCTTACACTTTTTTCTTTATGATTCTCTGGTTAATTTTAAGTGACTTTTCTTGGTTTACTGATTTTTTCTTCTGACTGATGAAGTGTGCTCATTAACACCTCTAGTGAATTTTTTGTTCAGGTAGTTTTCAGTTCCAAAGTTTCTGTTTAGTTCATTTTTATATTTTCTCTTTTTTGATATTCTAATTTTATTTATTCATCATTTCCTGAGCTTATTAAACATCTTTATGATGGTTATTTTGAATTCCTTGTCAGGTAATTCATATAAATATTTTTCTTTTGGGTTAGTTTCTGGAGATTTTTTTTTTCCATTTGATTGGGCTGTGTTCTGCTGTTTTTTCATGTTCCTTTAAAAGTTTTTATTGAGATAGGCACATTTGACAAAATAGCCCCCTCTCCTTTATCTACTGACTTTATACAGTGAAAGATTTTTATCAGTCATCCCAGCTAGAGATTCTGGTAGTCTCTCAAATATTTTTTGTGAATATATTTTCTCTGAACTTGTAAATTCCCTATTTTAGAGATATTTGCTTGGTTATTTTTTCAGGAGTTAATAATATCTTCTTCCCTCTAATGTCTATCTGTGGTACTCTCTAAAGGTTTTGTAGTGCTGCAGTAAGCTGTCCAGCTCTCTTTTGTTCTCAGTGGCCCCAGTCTTGTATAGTATTCTGGGTCCTGTCAATATTCTGAGTCTGGTGAGAGAGAAACAAGTTCCTTGGCAGCATCCCCTTGTCCCCAAAAGCCAGAGTATTATGTGCTCCAATCATCTCTCTCCCTCTTCCCTCCCCAAGGGAGAACTTCTGAGCTGTATCAACCTGTTTGCTATACTGTGTACCTCTGGAATAGCAGCAAAACTTCCAGTTCTCCTTTGTTCTCAGAGGCCTGCAGGCATATAGAGTATGCCAGGTCCTGTCAGCATTGTAAGACAGGTGAACTAGTGACCAGCCCCTTCAAAAGCTGAATGTTAGATACATGCTCCAAATCTTTTCCTCCTCAGGGAGAAGCCAGGAGTTTGGGATTTTTCCCCCTTATTCTGCATTGAACTGGGTGGGTGGGGGAACTACGACAAGTAAATGCACACTATTTCAAACTTAACACTTGTTCTCAGTATCCCCCAATATGATGTGTATTCCTACCAGTACCCAGATTCAGGAAAGAAAGAGACCGATTCCCTGGGAAGTTCAGTGAAAAGTCTGAACATTAGACATGTGTTTCTGCCTTCTTTTCCTCCCTAGGAAGAAGCCAAAAGCTGGGAACTTTTTCCCAAGTGCACTACCCTGAGACAGTGAGAAGGACTACGGTAAATGAGAGCCACACATTTTATTACTTTTATTACTTTGTTGGGTTTGATGCAACTGGTTTCACAGTCAGCTAGGTGCAGGAAACTTTAAATGGTTTGTAGATTTCTCACAGAGGGTAATTATCTTTGTATTTTTGAATCAGTGCTTCTCTGAAAAGGAGAGTCTGGGGTTTCCTGTTCCACCATCTTGTTTAAATAACCAGTCTCTAATTTTATTATTTGTTTTGTTTTTTTTTCCCTCTGTTTTTCTTTCCTCATCAAATACCTTTTCAGCTCCAAATACTTTTTCATCTCCTTCTGGGTCTCAAGTGATATAAATATTATTATTATTATTTTGTTATGGTTCTACTGATCTCTGAGCCTTTGCTTTTTCCTTTTTTTCCCACTGTTTTTTCTCTTTGTTCAGACTGGGTCAGTTGAAGACTGTGATCTGTCTTCAGTTTTACTAATTCTGTTCTCTTTCATCTCTACTGTAGTACTGCATCCAGCTAGCAATTTAAACAGTTTTTGACAATTTTTTCAGTTCCATATTTTCCATTTGGTTCTTTTAAAAACAAGTCCTTTTTCTATGGTTAAATTTCCGATTTTTTCAAGAAAATTCTAAATTGTCTTTTGAGGCATTTTTATGATAGCAACCTTGAAACTGTTGGCAGATAACTGTAATGGTGTCAGTTAATTGTGTTTCTTTTTTCTTTTTTCATTCGAATTTTGTTTCTGTTTTTGTTGTTGTTCTTAGTATGAAGAGTGATTTTTAATGCATCTTGGGTGTTTTAGTTGCTATTTTAGGGGTCTCTTGATCTTTTTCAAATCTTCTATTTTAGCAGGCAGTCATTGTATTTATCAACAACCTCAGATATGCAGAAGATACCACTTTAATGGAAGAATTGAAGAACTAAACAGCCTCTTCGTGAGGGTGAAAAAGAAGAGATGGCTTAAAACTCAGTATTCAAAAAACTATGATCATGGCATCCAATTCCATCACTTCATGACAAATAGAAAGGAATAGAGTGGAAGCAGTGACAGATCACTGTGGACACTGACTGCAGCCATGAAATTAAAAGACACTTATTCTGTGAAAGAAAAGCTATGATGAACCTAGATGGCATATGAAAAAGCAAAAAGCAGAGATATCACTTTGCCAACAAAGGTTTGTATCTATAGTCAAAGATATGCTTTTTCCAGTAGTCATGTGTGGATGTGAGAGTTGGACCACAAAGAGACTAAGCATGGAAGAATCGATGCTTTTTTTTTTCAGTTGTAGGCTAATTACTTTACAATATTGTAGTGGTTTTTGCCATACATTGGCATGAATCAGTCATGGGTATATATGTGTTCCCAATCCTGAACCCCACTCTCACCTCCATCTCCATCCCATCCCTCTGGGTCATCCCAGTGCACGAGCCCTGAGTACTGTGTCTCATGCATCGAACCTGGACTGGCGATCTGTTTCATATATGATAATATACATGTTTCAATGCTATTCTCTCAGACCATCCCACCCTCGCCTTCTCCCACAGAGTCCAAAAGACTGTTCTATACATCTGTGTCTCTTTTGCTGTCTCGTATATAGGGT
>NW_011482570.1:20756-21237 GCF_000754665.1 Bison bison bison
TAAAGAGATTGTCTTTTCTCCATTGTATATTCTTGCCTCCTTTGTCAAAGATAAGTTGTCCTTAGGTGCGTGGATTTATCTCTGGGCTTTCTCTTTTGTTCCATTGATCTATATTTCTGTCTTTGTGCCAGTACCATACAGTCTTGATGACTCTGGCTTTGTAGTAGAGCCTGAAGTCAGGCACGTTGATTCCTCCAGTTCCATTATTCTTTCTCAAGATTGCTTTGGCTATTTGAGTTTTGTTTTTGTTTTTTTTTTGTATTTCCATACAAATTGTGAAGTTATTTGTTCTAGATTTGTGAAAAATACCATTGGTAGCTTGATAAGGATTGCATTGAATCTATAGATTGATTTGGGTAGTATACTCATTTTCACTATATGGATTCTTCTGATCCATGATCATGGTACATTTCTCCATCTATTAGTGTCCTCTTTGATTTCTTTTACCAATGTTTTATAGTTTTCTATACATAGGTCTTTA
>NW_011482571.1:0-1130 GCF_000754665.1 Bison bison bison
CTCAATTCCAAACTCCAATGAAGGAAACCTTAATTTTCTCTTCACCAGCTCCACATCTAGATTTTTATCAATTATCCAATTTAGCTAGCACTCAGAGACAGAACTTAGGCAGAACTAATCTAGTTCTATTTTTATTTTTTCTGTGAAATGGCAGTCATATATCCAGCTCTCTGACAAGTGAGGAACTGGATGTAAAAATGTCTTTTAAAACTGCAATGCTCTATCCAGAAATGTGGTTGCATCTGCAATTCTAGGCCTTTTACATTGACTACTTTCGTTCCTCTGTCTCTAACAGTAGTACGTAGTCTCTAGTCTTTCCTTCTCTCAATAGAAACTTTTAAAAGCACCTTACCCCAGGCATATAATTTAACACATTTATTCCTCCACCCTTTACCTTCTTAAATCTTCTTACCTCTTAAAATTTTAATAAGTGGTACTTCTAATATTATAATCATCATCTTCTCAGGATTATTTTTGCTATGTTGAAGCACAGAAAAGTGGACCAAGCTCCAGGTACAGAATTCATCTACCTACCAGCTAAATTCAAAGAACTAGAATTTAATAAATTTGCTATTCACTATTAAGGTGGATTCATATATAGTTCATACCATAAACAAAAGAAGTTTTAAAGTCTCTCAGGTGTGATTGTTAAAATACTTTTAATGTGTTTTCTTTTCCTCATGGATATCTCTAAAGGTCAATCAGTATTGATCATATTCAATTTTAATAGCTGTGTAGTATGAAATATTACAATTTATTTGATAATTTTCCTATGGATGTGTGTTTGGATTGTTTACAGGCTTTTTTGGTCACTGTAAACAATGATACAATAAATATTATTAAGCATAAGCCCACTTGTTCAAAGAGAATCAGTTTGCCAGGTAGTATAGAAGTGTTCCTCAGTCAGAAGTGTCAATTACCTGCTCACTTTCAGACCTTCATACACTTAACACAAGTTTGAGTAAACTATTTAGTTCTACATCACTCTGGTCACAGGCAAAGTCATGCCAACAAACTCCCACATTATATAACCCTGTTGCCCTTGCCTCTCAGAGATGCCCAACTTTAAGCCAACATCATCAATAACAACAAAAGCCCACATTGTTCTTAATCAAAAACTTTAAAATGAT
>NW_011482571.1:4809-5176 GCF_000754665.1 Bison bison bison
CTTTCCCAGCATACAAATCTAGTTTCCTAGAAAATATAGGTCTAAATTTGTTAACAAAGGGTATGATCTACGCAGAGTTGATTTTGCTTTTTGCGTAGTTTGGAAGCTGTTCTATTATGTTCTTTCCTGAGCTGCATATTAACTATAAAGAATGTACCACCATGTAACAGTTAATACATTTTTTCCCTCAGAAACACACTTGGATTTCTTTCTCTTTCCTCTGATGTGATTGCCACCCACACGCACCCACCAGTAAGATTAAATATTCTTTAACAAGAAAATAATAAAAGCTGAATAAATGCCCTCCAGCATCAAAAAATTGCAGCAGAAGCAGTAGGGAAAAATTCTGAGTTTGGCTTTTGTGATT
>NW_011482572.1:0-1110 GCF_000754665.1 Bison bison bison
AACTCCCACATCCATACATGACTACTGGAAAAACCACAGCTTTGACTAGACGGACCTCTGGTGGCAAAGTAATGTCTCTGCTTATTAATATGCTGTCTAGGTTTGTCACAGCTTTTTTCCCAAAGAGTAAGTGCCTTTTAATTTCATGGCTGTCACCATGTACAGTGATATTGGAGCCCAAGAGAATAAAGTCTGTCACTGTTTCCATTGTTTCCACATCTATTTGCCATGAAGTGATGGGACAGGATGCCATGATCTTAGTTTTTTGAATGTTGAGTTTTAAGCCAGCTTTTTCACTCTCCTCTTTTACTTTCATCAAGAGGCTCTTCAGTTCCTCTTTGCTTTCTGCCATAAGAGTGGTGCCATCTGCATATTTGAAGTTATTGATATTTCCCCTGGCAATCTTGATTCCAGCCTGGCATTTCACATGATGTACTCTGCATATAAGTTAAATAAGCAGGGTGACAATATACAGCCTTGACATACTCCTTTTCCTATTTGGAACCAGTCTGTTGTTCCATGTCCAGTTCTAAGTGTTGCTTCCTGACCTGCATATAGGTTTCTCAAGAGGCAAGTCAGGTGGTCTGGTATTCCCATCTCTTTCAGAATTTTCCACAGTTTATTGTGATCCACACAGTCAAAGACTTCGGCATAGTCAATAAAGCAGAAGTAGGTATTTTCTGGAACTCTCTTGCTTTTTCCATGATCCAGTGGATGTTGGCAATTTGATCTCTGATTCCTCTGCCTTTTCTAAAACCAGCTTGAACATCTGGAAGTTCACGGTTCACGTACTGCTGAAGTCTGGCTTGGAGAATTTTGAGCATTACTTTACTAGCGTGTGAGATGAATGCAAATTGTGTGGTAGTTTGAGCATTCTTTGGCATTGTCTTTCTTTGGGATTGGAATGAAAAGTGACCTTTTCCAGTCCTGTGGCCACTGCTGAGTTTTCCAAATTTGCTGGCATATTGAGTGAAGCACTTTCACAGCATCATCTTTCAGGATTTGGAATTCCATCACGTCCACTAGCTTTGTTCGTAGTGATGCTTTCTAAGGCCCACTTGACTTCACATTCCACAATGTCTGGCTCTAGGTGAGTGATCACACCATCGT
>NW_011482572.1:5267-6490 GCF_000754665.1 Bison bison bison
TTGTTGGTTCCAGAGCCTGGTGCAGGCTGGTGGACATGCTGTGACAGTTTTTGCAGGCCACGTTGGGCATCAGCCTTTCCCAGTGGCTCAGCGGGTAAAGAGTATGCCTGCAATGTGGGTTTGACCCCTGGGTTGGGAAGATCCCCTAGAGAAGAGAATGGCTACCCACTCCAGTATTCTTGCCTGGAGAATTCCATGGAGAGAGGTCTGGTGGAATATAGTCCACTGGGGTGACAAAGCGTCAGACACATCTAAGTGATTAACACTTAAGCACCAAGCACTTTTAAATCTGCTGCTTCTGTGCTGGGACTGGAAATGAGTAAGTTTGCTCACACACCCTTTAGTAGCAGAGTCTTGGTTTCCTAGAGTCCTCTAGTTCTCTCAGTTATAAGTCCTACTGGTTTTCAAAATCAGTTATGGGGTTTTGTCTTCCTGGTGCAAGACCTCTGGGCTGAGGTGAACAATGTGGAGCTCAAATTCTTCACTCCATAGAGGTGATCTCCAAGTTTGTGATATCCTCTTCCTCTTCCAGGGGTATGTGTCATGACTGGATCAGTTCTTTTTCCCTTCGACCTGTCTTGATATATTTTCTTCTTTATATCCTTAGTTGTAGAAGAGCTATTCTCAGAGAGAGTTTTGTTGTTGTTGTTGTTGTTGTTGTTTTTACTTTTATGTTAAAGCTGCAATTTTGGTGTATTTGTGGGGGAAGGTGAGCTCAGGAACTTCCTACTCCACCTTCTGATCCCACCTCCAAGCTCTTCACAGGGACAATTTTGTAAATGCATCAGAGTAAAGCAATAATTATAAATGACAAAAGACTTAATTTCCACACTTAAAGATCTGCTGAGAGTTGCAATTTTTTGGCCAAAGAAGTTTGATTATTTCTGTGACAAATAACATTTCAAGAAAACAACTAGAATTACAAGTGATAGCATACCAGGACATAGCAGATCTCTAGGAATTTTATACAATTTCTGGAATACTCATGTTAATAGTATATATCTACAAAAAATATAACACATCAAGGACTAGCATCACTTATCTGACAATGCTTTCCCCATAATTTAATATATAAAATAAGCCTAACTAATATATCTTTTTATAAGTTTAGAGAAAAAATCTTTTGAGATGTTCTAGTTCAGTTCAGTGGCTCAGTCATGTCTGACTCTTTGCCACCACATGAACCACAGCACGCCAGGCCTCCCTGTCCATCACCAACTCCC
>NW_011482572.1:10273-10898 GCF_000754665.1 Bison bison bison
TTGAGAACCTTATTTTTTTCTTTTCCCTTATAAATCACACTGTTTATTTCCCCTGCATATTTCCACCTTCACATTAGCCATTTGCAGTGCTCTGGAGTTTTTCATCTTTGCTTTTCTTGTTAAAAAAAAATTCATTTTAAGTTTTTTTTCTTTTCTTATAAATCACACTGTTTATTCCCCCTAAACATTTCCACCATCACATTAGACTGTTGTGGTGTCCTGGAATTTTCCTCTTTGGTTCTCTTATTTAAAAAATCACTTCAAGATTTTATTTTCTTTTCTTATAAACCACACTCTTTACTCCCCATGCATATTCCCACCTTCATATTAACCTTTGGCGGTGCTGTGGAGTTTTCCTGTGTTTTTCTTGTTTAAAAAAAAAATCATTCTAAGATTCTTTTTTACTTTTTTCCTCCTTTCAGCCTTTTTTTGATGAGCTTTTTATCTTGTTTTGATATATTCAGCTGCTGTTCCTATAGTTATTTACCAGTTAAAGCTATTCCTAAATATATATAAATTTTTTCCACATCAGTTCAGTTACAGTCTCTCAGTCGTGTCCGACTCTTTGCGGCCTCATGAATTGCAGCACGCCAGGCCTCCCTGTCCATCACCAACTCCCAGAGTT
>NW_011482573.1:0-866 GCF_000754665.1 Bison bison bison
TTGGGGGCAAGAGGAGAAGGGGACGACAGAGCATGAGATGGCTGGATGGCATCACTGGCTCGATGGACACGAGTCTGAGTGACTCCGGGAGTTGGTGGTGGACAGGGAGGCCTGGCATGCTGCAATTCATGGGATCTCAAAAGAGTCGGACACGACTGAGTGACTGATCTGATCTGATGCTTTTTCCTAAGACCTTATGAGATCCTCCAATTAATATGGGTTTTTCATCATTGTTCAAAATCCATGAAATATATAAACATATAGCTCAACACTGTTTTGGCTATACAGAAGTGTCAGATATTATGTTCTACCCAGTGAGTGCAATTCATTACCTAGATGAGGTACAGCATGAGTGGTGTCTTCAGAGATGCCGAAATCCACAGCACTTTTAATAGAAAGGTCAAAATTTTCAGTTTTGATGTTGATAACAGCAGCAAGGACCAAAAGTGTCTAAAGGCTTCCTGTTGCTCTAAATTACTGTAATATTACTCTAAACATTAAAGAAGTACTTTACAGGCAAGAACCTGTCATCAATTTAATAGCTCATTAAAGAATGATCTGTTCCCACCTTACAGAAGAAAACCTGTGTCACAGACACTCTGAGAAACTCGACTCAGATCAAGAAGGTAAGAAATGTTACATGAAGCAGCTTAACTCAGAAGCTTGGGCTCAGCAACTGAAGCTTAAGCATCTAACAGTTAAGTAATACAGAGAACATTAAAAGTCCTTTGACAGAGGGCTCCTAAAGAAAACTTGAAAGAAGTCCAAGGTGAGCCTCCTCCCTGCCCCTCTGTCTTCTCTGCAAGGGGAGCAGCTCTCGGGCCTTGGGCCTTCATCCCTTGAAAATGGACACCTGTGCCAAATTA
>NW_011482573.1:5203-5360 GCF_000754665.1 Bison bison bison
CCACACTTTCCCTCAGATCACACTCCCCTCCTGGTGAGGCCTCATGTACACAGCAGCAGGAGGCACCTCCGCTGACCAGGCAATCTCCTTCAGGTCACACAGCAGGCCCTGATCCATCCCCACTCAGAACAGAGCATCCCCTCCTCAGCCCAGATCT
>NW_011482574.1:0-975 GCF_000754665.1 Bison bison bison
GAAAAAAGCAACATCCACGTCCAATGGTTCATGCAGTCTCCGGACGTATGTGTTCACCAGGAGACCCAGGTGGGCGAGAAGCCCTACAGCTTCCATCTCTGCCACAAGAAGTTTCCTCACGATCCACGCTGCATGCTCCAGAGGACCCAACCCAAGAGAAGCCTTTCTGCTGTGAGCACTGTGAAAAAGCTTTCGACCACAGGGCGAACCTCATGGTCACACTCTGGGCTCGAGCCCTACATGTGCCCCGAGTGTCACGTGCCTTCCGCTCCCTGGGGTCTCTCACATCCCACCAGGAAACCCATTCTGAACCACTGGCCCAGGACCCTGCCCTCGGGTCCAAGAAGGAAATTCACAATGATTTGTCACTTCTGTAACACAAAGGGTGGATGACATGGGAAGAGCTTCGGAGGATATTGGGTCCAGGGGGTTCCATTTACATGAATGAGGAGGATATTTGGGTGATGGCTTATCATTCCCTTTGGATTTTGTTTTCTACTTTAGTGTAGCCTGTTTCAAAAAGTTTTTCTTTCGTTATTCTTTTACTGAAAGCATGTCTCATTAGTTATCAGAACTTCATCATGAAACTGAGCCTACTGTTGACTGCCTTCCTGTTAGGCAGGACTTCTCTGTAAACCTGCATGGTCCTGGCACAGAGGCCAAGCTCTCCAGTGGAATTTAAATTTCAAATAAACACATTTCTGTCAAATGTGTCTGTGTAGTTTCTAAGACTTTTCTACAGGGAATAGGTGATGGCCGTGGTTTTGCCTACATGGCTGCTTTTATGCTGAGATAGATTCACTCACTCCATACTTGTTCAGGGATTTCTTCCCGAGGTGTTTCGAAAAAGGAAGGCTTCCGAAAGTGATAAGTGTCATTCTTCTTTCCTATTGGTGTACAACTTCTACCCTTCAAAAAGGCTACTTAGAAATCGGGTCTTCTCACACCTTAGCTCATCAGCTGATTTTAGGAAAG
>NW_011482574.1:4830-5210 GCF_000754665.1 Bison bison bison
TCCACACTGGCGAGAAGCACTACAGCTGTGACATCTGCATCAAGAAGTTCACCCACGACTCCACACTGCGCGCTCACAAGAGGACCCACACCCAGGAGAAGCCTTTCCGCTGTGAGCACTGTGACAGAGCTTTCGGCCACCGAGGGAACCTCAGTGTTCACCGATGCACCCACTTTGGGCTCAGGCCCTACGTGTGCCCCAAGTGTCACAGAGCCTTCCGTCAGCTGGGGACTTTCAAACGCCACTGGAAAATCCATTCCAGATGACTGGCTTAGGACCCTGCCCTCAGGTCCAAGTCTTTCTGTTTTAATGAGAAAATTTAGAATGATTTGTCACCTGTGTGATACAAAGTGTGGATGACAGGGGAAGGGCTTAGGAGG
>NW_011482575.1:0-1160 GCF_000754665.1 Bison bison bison
GTCCTTAGCAGGTCTTCCTTCGTTCTCCACTTAGAGTCTTCTTATGTTCATTTCATATATAATGCCCAGAGTTTTTAGTTGTACTTAGTGGGAGGAGTAATAAAATGTCTATTCCATCTTCTTAGAAACAGACATCCTCAAGTTTTAAGAATATGTTATTAAAATATATAACATACACACAGAAAAGGGCACATATCTTAAGTATACAGGTCAATAAATGTTCAATAACAATAGACCTACATAAGCAGAACTCAGGTCAAGAAACAGAACATAACCAACATCGCTTAGAAGCCCCCTCATGCCCCTTCTAATCACTAGCCTCACTTAAAAGTTAACCACTATCTAATTTCTGAAAATATAAATTACTGCAGCCTGTTTCTATACTTCATAAAATGAGTCTGTTTAAAAACTGGAATTACCCCTGAGAGATTTAATGGTTTAATATGTCATTGACCAATACCTTATAATGGATTAGTTTATCATATATTTTTATGTTCAACAAGAATAAATTTCTGAATAATAATATTACAAAATACTTTAAAGTTTATAATAGCATTTCTCCTGCTTCAGATCATTTGATCCTCACATATTTTCATGACGAAGATTTATTATTAGCCTCATTTAAGGTGAGAAAATTGAGGCTACAGAGAAGTTAACCGATTTGTCTAAGGTCACCCAGGTAACAGGCAGAAAGATTTAATAGCTCCAGGCTAAAGAGATGTTCTTTGTCCCCTTATCCATATATCAATTTTAGAAAAGGTCCTGATTGGCTCTGATTTGGTCATGTGACCACAAAATGCTTATTAAAGAGTGAGCAGTATGATTCACTGCCCCACTAGGGCCATATGGAGTAGAGGAAGGGATCTTAAAGTGACCCAAATGAAGAAATAGGAAGCCATGCTGGACAGACAGAACTTTAGTTATCACAGTCCACAGTGGGACACAACCAGTTCTACCTATTTCTTGATTTTTATGGAAATCTTAAAATAATCAAAATCCCTCTTTCTGTATTCACATTTTTATGACTCATTTTAACAATTCAGAATTACATTTTGTAAAATCTGGAATGGACTGTAGAGACCATTTATCTCATTACACAGATGAGGAAAAGGAGGCTAAAAAGAAAATACCTTGTCCAGGACTTCCCAGTTGGTCCAGTG
>NW_011482575.1:4643-5023 GCF_000754665.1 Bison bison bison
ATTTCAAGGAAGAAGCTTCCCTCCAAAGTGTCTGACCTTCCTGGTCCTCCTTGCTCCAGAATCCAGTTATCTGCCATGCTGATCTTGTGAGCCAGACCCTAGAATGAGTCCCATCCCACCACACTGGGGGTGAGAGTGGGGCAAGTGCCTGATGGGTTTGGCTAGATGAGAGCCAGCAAGGAGCTTAGGCCCAAGGGTCCTGGCCTAAAATGGAGAATGAGTTGTCTCTGGGGGTGGAGCCACTAAGGGAAGTGGAGGGCAGCTGTATAACCAACACAAAATGTGAAACACATTGGGAGAATTTCTACTCTCTAATGCCTAGAGAAGCAGCTTATTAAGAGTATATATGGACAGACATGCTATGCTAAGTCACTTCAGTC
>NW_011482576.1:0-407 GCF_000754665.1 Bison bison bison
TAGACTACAGATCTTATTCAAATGTCACCACTTTCTACATAATAAAGCATTGTGTGTATGGGCGGGGGTGGCTCCCCAGCTGGCTCAGTGGTAAAGAATCTGCCTGCCAATGCAGGAGACGTGAGTTCGATCCCTGAGCCTGAAAGATCCCCCAGAGGAGGGCATGGCAACCCACTCCAGTATTCCTGCCTGGAGAATCCCATGGACAGAGGACCCTGGTGGGCTACAGTCGGTGGGGTTGCACAGAGTCAGACACGACTGAAGAGTCTGAGCACACACACACACACACACACGTGTGTGTTTATGTAGGAGAATCAACTTATGATTTTGTTTGCTATTTCAATGAGTAATATTTCTTGTATCACTTTTTTGTTCTTATTTTCCATTAAACTTGCTTTTTTTTTTTT
>NW_011482576.1:4736-5165 GCF_000754665.1 Bison bison bison
CATTAGAACTTCTCCGTGGGAACTATACTTTTAATAAACTGGTACTCTTAGACAACGTGATTTAAGAAGCTAATCCAGGCCTCCCCTGGTGGCTCAGGGGTAAAGAATCTTCCTGCAAATCCTGCAACTGTAGAGTAGCTCCCACGTAGCAACAAGACCCAGTGTTAAGAAAAGCTAATCCAATCAATCCTAACAAAAAAAAAAAAAAAGATGCAATCCTCTTTCTACTATCATAGAAAGGAATTCCACTGTCTTCCCAAGTTAAGACACCAACAACGCAAAAACTTCAGCAAAGAAAAAGATCGGAATTGAGTCCATGACTATTTGCCCTCCAGTGGACGCGGCTGGCCATCTGCAGTGCGGAAGTCTTAGGTTCTACCCGAGCCATTTTCAGCCACAAAGCAATTCTAGGCCAACGTTCCAGAGTCC
>NW_011482577.1:0-905 GCF_000754665.1 Bison bison bison
ATTTTCTAATTCATCAGTAGCCATTCCCCCAAACCAGAAATGTCAAAGAGGTTTTAGGAAATTTATCAGCTTACTGAAACTGAAGATTCTATCCTTCAAATTTCCTGCTTACTTTCCTCAAAACTCGTTATGGAATGAAGACTGGCTGAGAATGAATCAGTAATATGTAGAGAAATCTAATGCTAGGCTTCCCAGGTGGTGCTAGTGCTAAAGAACCCACCTGCCAGTGCAGAAGACATAAGAGACGTGGGTTAATCCCTGGGTTGAGAAGATCCCCTGGAGGAGGGCTTGGCAACCCACTCCAGTATTCTCACCTGGAGAATCCCATAGACAGAAGAGCCTGGTGGGTTCATAGGGTTGCAAAGAGTCGGACATGACTGAGACGACTTAGCAGATACACTCATGCAGTGATCTTCAAAATAGGGAAAAGATACGTATTTAAGGGAATCAGTGTCTAGATCCTTGACTTCTCTATGTACTCTTTCCTAAAAATGACTGTGGTTCTCATTTCCTAACTTTCATTTCACAACTGTCCTTCTTACTTTACATGGAATTTTTGCAGTGCTGCTCTGAGGTTGAAAAACCACTAGGGCATTAAGGAAAGGGGGTATTTCTTTTTATTGGTGTCAGGAAAGCATTTAATCAAAGCAATTAAATCTGACCTCAGTCATTTCATTAAGAAATGTGCTTTCAAAAATCTTTTTTGGCTGTTACATTAAAAAAATGTTTAAAAATTATAACATATTTAGGTTGTTTTCATTAAGTATGCATCACTAGTAATTGTATTTACAACTCAATCCAGAAAAAAAATATCTTTTAACAATTAGAACAATATGATTAGGGAAAATTAAAAAATAATGTTAATTTCATACATGTTTTGCAGACATTTTTGGTAATCAGTAAAA
>NW_011482577.1:4958-5396 GCF_000754665.1 Bison bison bison
AGTCATGGAATATCTTTTCCAACTTTATCATTCACTCAAAGGGGGCAGATAGAATTAAATGCTCCAGGAAGGGGGTCTTCATAGCTATGTACTGGGGAGGGCGGATTATGGACATACAAAGAATTATTGGCATCATTTTTTCGATTTTATCATTTTTTCCCTTTCACATAAGTAAGGTGGAATCATTTCCAGGTCCAGACATTTCCAGTTTCTCGGGGGATGTTAGGTGGTGACTCTGGCTATGACAACTGCTTGGCCCCACCTTTAGACCTGGTTCTTCTAAATGGCTCACCACATCCGAGAAGCAGTGGTAGCATAACCAGAGATTAATATTTTTGTTTTTTTTTTTAAGTTTATTTAATTTGTCTATTTGCTGACAAGTACTAGCAGCACATGAAATCCCTTTGGATGTGTTTGTTCTCTTTCCTTAAGTTCTAG
>NW_011482578.1:0-1677 GCF_000754665.1 Bison bison bison
TAGAAAGATGATAACAATAACCCTGTGTATGAGACAGCAAAAGAGACACTGATGTATAGAACAGTCTTTTGGACTCTGTGGGAGAGGGAGAGGGTGGGAAGATTTGGGAGAATGGCATTGAAACATGTAAAATATCATGTATGAAACGAGTTGCTAGTCCAGGTTCAATGCATGATACTGGATGCTTGGGGCTAGTGCACTGGGACGACCCAGAGGGATGGTATGGGGAGGGAGGAGGGAGGAGGGTTCAGGATGGGAACACATGTATACCTGTGGCGGATTCATTTTGATATTTGGCAAAACTAATACAATTTTGTAAAGTTTAAAAAAAAAAGTTCTAGAACTAGATAAAGATGATGGTTATGCAACATTGTTAATGTGCTAAGTGCTACTGAATTGTTCATTTTAAAATGGTTAACTTCATGTTGTGTGAATTTTACTATAAGAATAAAACAAAATAAAAAAGCGAAAAAATAAAGGAGATCAGCCCTGGGTGTTCTTTGGAAGGAATGATGCTAAAGCTGAAACTCCAGTACTTTGGCCACCTCATGCGAAGAGTTGACTCATTGGAAAAGACTCTGATGCTGGGAAGGATTGGGGGCAGGAGGAAAAAGGGACAACAGAGGATGAGATGGTTGGATGGCATCACCGACTCGATGAACGTAACTTTGAGTGAACTCCAGGAGTTGGTGAGGGACAGGGAGGCCTGATGTGCTGCGATTCATGGGGCCGCAAACAATCGGTCACAACTGAGCGACTGAACTGAATTGAACTGAAGTGACTGAACACATTTGAAGGTTGAGAGAGAGAACAACACCAAAAAAAGTTGGAAAGAACAGGAATTGTGGAAGAAAAAAAGTAGAATTACAAGGATAAATATATTTTAATATCTAAAGCACAGTTAGAGCTTTTTCTTCATAAAAGGATTTTAAGCAGTTATTTATATTGGAAAACTCGAATTTCCCAGAAAATTAGAGGGAAGAAGCTTAGTTTGCACGAGGAATTAACTGGAGGATTTTAAGACCTAGAACAGTAACTATGAGAAAGAAAGTAATGACGGGAAGAAAGTTACAAGTCAACTTCCAATTGGCTACAAAAATTCACAAATGAACCAAACCTTTGACTTTCTGAATTTATAATGGTAAGTTAGAGAAAAGAGGAGATAGTAAAGCTTGACATCTGAATTAAAAGTGCAGAACATATGAATCGACATGGAAAACCACAACAGTGGCAAAATCTGCATTCAAAAAATTAACTCCACTTTCAAACATGAACCTGTACAATTTTTAGCCAAATGCAAACTCCTTTTAGTGACACAGTGTGACCACTAACTAGTGTTTCTACTACCGTGGACCAGGCTTGGATTCACCTCAATAATGCCCTTAGGAGAGGCAAGGTGAAGCACTTTGGCTTGTGACATGTTCCTAAAATACTTCCTGAAATAATGTCTGCCAGTACATTATAAATAAAATGAAAACTTGTCGATCAGGTCAAGTCAAATACTGGTACAGATGAAAAATTTTAGAAATATATGCTTAATCTCATTAGTACCTTTTCAAAGCATTACAAAACATATTCTAATAAATAAACCATAAAACTTTAAGATAAGCTCCCCAAACCTTGCCTTTGCCAGCATTGTATTCTGCATTAAACCAGAATTTCAATTTGCATCACCTG
>NW_011482578.1:5136-5864 GCF_000754665.1 Bison bison bison
CATGGCCTGGCAGGCTACATTTCATGGGGTTGCAAAGAATCCAACATGACTGAATGACTAACAATTATACTACTTAGTGTAAGACATAGTAACTAAACAACAAAACAGGGTACTCAAAAGAGTGTGGTTTTAGCGGTGGGGCATCCTTTTAGCTTTAAACTAAATCCTGTTATGGTTCTGCATGTGTGTTAGTTGCTCAGTCATGTCTGACTCTTTGCAATCCCATGAATTGTAACATGTCAGGCTCCTCTGTCCATGGAATTTCCCAAGCAAGAATACTGCAGTGAATTGCCATTTCCTTCTCCAAGGGATCTTCTGACCCTGGAATCGAACCCGGGTCTCCTGCATTGCAAGTAGACGCTTTACCCTGGAGTCACCAGGGAAGCCCATGATTCTGCAAAACCAATGTTCAAAGCAAGAACGGAAATGTGAACATATCACATTTCCAAGAAAACCAACTACATTTCAGATAAAAACAAAACAAACAAACAAAAAACCTTCCCTTGGCATTTATGGGACACAGACAGATACAGTCTACAATACAGTGAAATTCACAAGGTCTGATGAAATAAAAACTGTTTTACATGTATAAAAGCTTAAGGAATTTGTAACCAGCAGACCTGCACTTCATGAAATCTTAAATGAATTGCTTCAGATGTGGAGTTAATATTAACCATGTGGGTAAGTACATAATACTGTTTCTTCATTAAAAATCCTTAACATATATT
>NW_011482578.1:10058-10526 GCF_000754665.1 Bison bison bison
AGGTCGGTAAGTCGCCAATATGCTACTGGAGATCAGTGGAGAAATAACTCCAGGAAGAATGAAGGGATGGAGCCAAACCAAAAACAACACCCAGTTGTGGATGGGATTGGTGATAGAAGGAAGGTTCGATGCTGTAAAGAGCAATATTGCATAGGAACCTGGAATGTTAGGTCCATGAATCAAGGCAAATTGGAAGTGGTCAAACAGGAGATGACAAGAGTGAACATCAACATTCTAGGGATCAGCCAACTAAGATAGACTGGAATGGGTGCATTTAACTCAATTGGCCATTCTATCTACTACTGTAGGCAGGAATCCCTTAGAAGAAATGGAGTAGCCATAATAGTCAACAAAAGAGTCTGAAATGCAGTACTTGGATGCTGTCTCAAAAACAACAGAATGATCTCTGTTCCTTTCCAAGGCAAGCCATACAATATCACTGTAATCCAAGTCTACACTCCAACCAGT
>NW_011482579.1:0-906 GCF_000754665.1 Bison bison bison
ATCTATGGGGTCACACAGAGTCGGACACGACTGAAGCGACTTAGCTGAAGCAGCAACAGCAACACCCATTTATGATTAGGGGGAAAAAAAAAACCCTCTCCAGAAAGCAGGCATAGAAGGAACATACCTTAACACAATAAAAGGCGTATATGACAAACCCACAGCGAACAGTATCCTCAATAGTGAAAAACTGAAAGCATTTCCTTTAGTCAGGAACAAGAAAAGGGTGCCCTCTCTCACAACTACTATTCAACATAGTTTTGAAAGTTTTAGCCACAGCAATCAGAGAAGAAAAAGAAATAAAAGGAATCCAGATTGGAAAAGAAGAAGTAAAACTATCAGTTTGCAGATGACCTGATCCTCTACACAGAAAACTCTAAAGACACCACCAGAAAACTACTAGAGCTAGTCAATGAATACAGTAAACTTGAAGGATATAAAATTAACACACACAATCCCTTACATTCCTATACACTAACAGTGAGAAAACAGAAAGAGAAATTAAGGAAACAATCCCATTCACCATTGCAATGAAAAAAATAAAATACTTAAGAATAAATTTACCTAAAGAAATAAAAGACCTATATATAGAAAACTACAAAACACTGATCAAAGAAATCAAAGGTGACACAAATAGATGGAGAAATATACCATGTTCATGGGTCAGAAGAATCAGTATAGTGAAAATGAGTATACTACCCAAAGCAATCTATAGATTCAATGTAATTCCTATCAAGCTACCAATGGAGTTTCTCACATAACTAAAACAATTTCACACTTTGTATGTAAATGCAAAAAGCTTGAATAATCAAAGCAATCTTGAGAAAGAAGAATGGATGGAGGAATCAACCTGCCTGATTTCAGACTATACTACAAAGCTACAGTCATCAAGACAGTATGGTACTG
>NW_011482579.1:4712-5169 GCF_000754665.1 Bison bison bison
CTGATTCCTAGATTTACTATAAAACTGCACCAATCAGGACAGTGCAGTATTGGCCTAAGCATACACAAATAGGTCAATAGAGAGCTCAGAAATGGATGTATAGGGTCAACTGACTTTTTGCAAAGGTGTCAAAATTTAATAAGAAAAAGATAATCTTTCAATGAATGGTGTTGAAATTACTGGATATTCTATGGAAAATACTGAAGTTCAACTTCTACCTCACACCATACAGAAAACTTTAACTTGAAATGAATCACTGACTAAAAATAAAAGCTAAAATTATAAAGCTTCTAGAATAAAATATAGAAATATCTTCATAAGCTTAGAGTCAGATCAGATCAGAACAGTCACTCAGTCGTGTCCGACTCTTTGCGACCCCATGAATCGCAGCATGCCAGGTCTCCCTGTCCATCACCAACTCCCGGAGTTCACTCAGACTCACATCCATCGAGTCAGT
>NW_011482580.1:0-799 GCF_000754665.1 Bison bison bison
TATTCTAGAGCAAAGGTTGGCAAACTTGGGCTTGTGGGCCATATCCAAGTCACTGCTTATTTTTGTTCAGCATGTGAGCTGAGAATGTTTTTTACATTTTTAAATGGTTGAAAAAAAAGTATTTTATGACATGTGAAAAATTATATGAAATTCAAATTTTAGTCCATAAAATTTTGTTGGAACACAGCCATGCTTATTAATTTACAACTTATCTATGACTGGTTTCCTGTTACCACAGCAGAGTTGAATAGCTGCATAGAAGACCTTATGGCTCTCAAAGCCTAAAATATTTACTATCTGACCCTTTACAGAATAAGTTTCCTGACTCCCAGTCTACAGCAACAAAGAATCAGTTTTCAACAGAACTGTGCTCAAGTAGGAATGTAATGGGAATGTTAGATAGAGTCTCAAATTCTCAAAGACATGGAGGGGACTGGTGCCAAAGTCCTCTGAGCCCACACATAACTTAAGTCACTTCTTGTGGCTTCTAGGGATAAGAAGGAGGTTTAACTTGTATGGAATTACTGAGAGTCTTCAAAAAGAATGAGAGGACAGATGGAAAAAAGGTTGGGATAAGAGTGTGAAAGGCCTTGAATACCAAATACAGTTGCTTGGCCATCCTGAAAGCAGTGGAAGAGTTGGGCTTCAGATAGGGTTAAGTGACAGGGTAAAATAAATATTGAGGGAGATGATTCAGAAATCATCTAGAAATCACTCTAGTTCTATTCTACCTCTAGACAAGTAGCAGTGATCTGAGAAGTTCGAGTCATTCTGGTCAATCAGGTTCAGAAACATCTTA
>NW_011482580.1:4501-5028 GCF_000754665.1 Bison bison bison
GTCCAATGCTGTAAAGAACAATATTGCATAGGAACCCGGAATGTTAGGTCCATGAATCAAAGTAAATTCCAAGTGGTCAAACAGGAGATGGCAAGAGTGAACATTAACACTTTAGGAAGCAGTGAACTACAATGGACTGGAATAGGAGAATTTAGCTCAGACGACCATTATATCTACAACTGTGGGCAAGAATCCCTTAGAAGAAATGAAGTAGTCATCAAAGGAGTCATCAAAAGACTTGGGTGCAATCTCAAAAATTTCAGAATGATCTCTGTTCATTTCCAAGGCAAACCATTCAATATCACAGTAATCCAAGTTTATGTCCCAACCAGTAAAACTGAAGAAGCTGAATTTGAATGGTTCTATGAAGACCTACAAGACCTTCTAGAACTAACATCCCCAAAAGATGTCTTTTTCATGATAGAGGACTGGAATGCAAAAGTAGGAAGTCAAGAAATACCTGGAGGAACAGGCAAGTTTGGTCTTGGAGTACAGAATGAAGCAGGGCAAAGGCTAACAGAGTTTTG
>NW_011482581.1:0-1306 GCF_000754665.1 Bison bison bison
AACATGATAGTCTAGTGACCATGACTCTTGTCGTAAATCTCATACACAGCTGGGTCAGAGACAGTCAGGTTCACTCCATGCTTCCTCTCCATAATGAACTGCCCCAGTAAAAGTATGACTTCTGTGAGTGTGAACCGCCACTGACTCAGTGGACTTGCAAACACTGTTTGGAAAATCAAGCCTGGAAAATAACATCGCATGACTAATAAAAGCTATGTGGAAAGGTAGTATTGAATTTAGTCCTCTAACAAGAGTTTACGTTTAATCGAGAATAAAGTCTCACAGACTTGGTAAGAACAATAGCTGAAAGAGTGGATTCTGAAGATGCAGTGATCTAGGAAGTAATCCAGAAGATAGGTGTGATTTCCCAGAAGCTCTAACAGCCAGGAGGGACATGCGTCTCTGTCATTGAAAGCTGGCATGCATTGTAATGTTTCGCTTTTCCCATTACTTTGGTTATCACCAGTTAAATGCAGGCACTCCTTTTCATCGCCTTCCTGCTTGTCTCCTTTGTTGTACTTCATCCAGCAAAGAGGAGGGTTCAAGAGCAGTTCCTTCCACAGTTACTAACCTCTCTCGTGTACTCATTCCAATCCACGTCCCATCAAACAAACAAGCAAGAAACCTGTGGTCTTTGGAAGCAGCCTCTCCTCTGTCCTGATGGCTTTCTGTTTTCCTCTAGTTCCCCAGGAGCACCTCGTGGTGGAACTGCCCCAGTCCGGGCCTGAGGAATCGGTTCTCCAGCCCCTGGAGGTAAGCTCAACTGTTTGTATCTCACATAGATGCTGCTTCATTCCTTTATGTTTCATTCAGCGAAATACAGTTATAGTAATCTGACAATGTATATTAGCAGTTATGTATGCAATTACTTGCTGGTGAAATATTGACGTTAATTCTGTTATCAACAGAGACCTGATTCAAAAGGACACTAAAAAATATCGTCAATTACTACTGTAGGTAGTTTCCTCAGTAGGAATTTTTTCTCCTGGAAACTGAAAGATCTTAAGTGAAAGAGCCCAGCCTTTTCCAACAAGGGTCCTCTCTGTTTTCTCTGGGAACGATTGATTTTTTTAAGAGTTTAGTTACCTGAGGAAAACAAAAACTCAGATAACATAAAACTTACTGCAGAGAACACACGGTGCTGGCCTCCCTCACACTGTTCTCTTCTCTCTAATCACAGGCAGCTGGAGCAGCCAATGAACATGGTAAATATTGAGCGACCGTCCCTCTTCTGAGGAACAATTTAGCTGATGACTGTGGGGCTCCTTTGCCACCTAGCTTTTCAGAGTCACCCTGATGCTGGATT
>NW_011482581.1:4159-5285 GCF_000754665.1 Bison bison bison
GCTCTTCTGAATGAGTAAGCTGCTCCTGCCAGTCAGCCACGTGATCCTCGGTCATGTGAAAAGGGGGTCCTGGCATCTATATCCATCCCTGGAGGTACTAGCAGGCCCAGGGGTCCAGATCCTGCCCATCATTATAATTATAAGGTGGGCACAGTGGTCAAAGAACCCAGGGTAACCATAGGTGGATTAAGGCCAACTTTAGCACAGTCATTATTGGGAAAAGAATCTCGGGACTCACATCCTCTTGGTAAAGTCAAATTTTCCGAGTTTTGGTTCGTCTTTTGTAGAGTGTAAGTCATATTTGTTGGTGTTCCTGTCTTTGTTTACACAAAGACAAAAGCATATTATCATCAGAGGTGTATTTCATTGTACTGGGTAACATTACCATAACCTCACATTGATTAAACCCTGTAGTACACACTCAAGGGAAATTGTCAAATAAAGCTCACAGTTGAACATGATAGTCTAGTGACCATGACTCTTGTCGTAAATCTCATACACAGCTGGGTCAGAGACAGTCAGGTTCACTCCATGCTTCCTCTCCATAATGAACTGCCCCACTAAAAGTGTGACTTCTGTGAGTGTGAAACGCCACTAACTCAGTGGACTTGCAAACATTGTTTGGAAAATCAAGCCTGGAAAATAACATCACATCATTAATAATAGCTATTTGGAAGGTAGTATTGACTTTAGTTCTCTAACAAGAGTTTGCTTTTAATCGAGAATAAAGTCTCACAGACTTGGTAAGTACAATAGGTGAAACAGTGTATCCTGAGGATGCAGTGATCTGGGCCGTAATCCAGAAGATAGGTGTGATTTACCAGAAGCTCTAACAGCCAGGAGGGACATGCGCCTCTGTCATTGAAAGCTGGCATGCATTGTAATGTTTCATTTTTCCCATTACTTTTTTTATCACCAGTTAAATGCAGGCACTCTCTTTCATTGCCTTCCTGCTTGTCTCCTTTGTTGTACTTCATCCAGCAAAGAGGAGGGTTCAAGAGCAGCTCAGAGAGTGTTTTGCCTATGTTCTCCTCTAGGAGTTTTATAGTTTCTGGTCTTATGTTTAGATCTTTAATCCTATTTTGAGTTTATTTTTGTGTAAGGTGTTAGAAAGTGTTCTAGTTCT
>NW_011482582.1:0-1438 GCF_000754665.1 Bison bison bison
CCATGGGATTTCTCAGACAAGAATACTGGAGTGGGTTGCCCTTTCCTTCTCCAGGGGATCTTCCCAACCCAGGGATTAAACCCTTGTCTCCTGTGCCTCCTGCACTGTGGGTAGATTCCTTATGACTGAGCCACCTGGGAAGCTAGATTTTACATATATATACCTATATATATATACACTTTTGACTTCTATCAGGCAGTTCTTCTCACTTCATACAAGATGTCCTCCCTGCTTAATCTCCTGGCATGCATGTGCTATGCTTATTTCAATCTATTTACCTTTGCTTTTGCATATTTACCCTCTATGTTCTGGTATACCCTACCCTCATTTGTCCACCCATTTATTGAGTGCCTACTGTGTGCCAAGTTTTAATAATTAGACACATTACTAAGGCTGCTAAAGTCTCTGTCTTCACAGAGCTGGCCATTACAATGCAGTATGGAAAGGGTTATGTATGATAGTGGAAAATACAAGGTATTAGTACTACAGAGGAAAGGAAAAACCGAAATTTAGGAACAGACTTGTCAAGAATAGTTTCTCAAAAGAAATAACATATACCAATTCCATCTTCAGCGAACTCTATTTGAATGTTCTTCCTTATATAATCAACCTAATTATGTCTCCAAAAAGTAAAGTGGTTAATTAATGTATTGTTCACTCACATGTTAAAGAGTGGAGATTATAGCTCTTTCAGTTTTCTATTCTCTAAGCCACTCTGATCAGTTTCTTCAAAGATTCTTTATATGATATAGTTTTGCCTTCCCCACCCATAAATCTGTGGTTAATAAGGATATACAGAGAAGGAAATGGCAACCCACTCCAGGATTCTTGCCTGGGAAATTCCATGGACAGAGGAGCCTTGTGGGCCACAGTCCATGGGGCCGCAAGAGTTGGACATGAGTGAAGTTACTTCGCACGCATGGAATCTAGAAAGATGGTACTGATGAGCCTATTTGTGGGGTAGCGATGGAGACGCACCAGGACCAAGGGAAAGGAGCAGTGACCCTCACAAAAGACTGAGCCAGACCTGCCCTTGAGTGTTTGAGGGTCTCCCGTGGAGGCATGAGTCAGCAGTGGCCTGCCACAGTGACAGAGGATGTCCGTTTTTTCATTCAAAAAACTAAGATCATGGCATCTGGTCCCATCACTTCATGGCAAATAGATGGGGAAAGAATGGAAACAGTGACAGACTTTATTTTCTTGGGCTCCAAAATCACTGCAGATAGTGACTGCAGCCATGAAATTAAAAGATGCTTGCTCCTTAGATGAAAAGCTACAACAAACCTAGACAGTGTATTAAAAAGCAGAGACATTACTTTGCCAACAAAGGTCTGTCTAGTCAAACCTACGGTTTTTCCAGTAGTAATGTATGGATGTGAGAGCTGGACAATAAAAAAGGCTGAGTGCTGAAGAACTGATGCCTTTGAAGTGTGGTATT
>NW_011482582.1:5132-5821 GCF_000754665.1 Bison bison bison
TACAGTTCAGACTTAACTTTCACCACCTGACACATCCACAAGTGAGTATCGTTTCTGCTTTAGCCCAGCCACTTCATTCTTTCTGGAACTATTAGTAATTGCCCTCCACTCTTCACCAGTAACATATTGGACAAATTCCAACCTGGGGAACTCATTTTCTGGCGTCATATCTTTTTACCTTTTCCTATTGCCCATGGAGTTCTAGAGGCAAGAATACTAGAGTGTATTGCCATTTTCCTCCTCCAGTGGACCACAATTTGTCAGAACTCTCCACTAAGATCCATCTGTCTTCAGTGGCCCTGCATGGCATGGCTCATAGCTTCACTGAGTTATGCAAGCACCTTCACCATAACAAGGCTGTGATCCATGAAGGGGGCAAGTAGCACTGGGGATGTCAATTTGCTCAAGCAATGAAACTACATTGGTATAGCACCTGAAATTGAAATCACCACCTGGTCAAGCTAATGAAAATACACTGTCATTCTCCAAGACCATCTGTTTTCTAAACAGGCCAAATAGGCTACTTTAATGGGAGAATGGAGTAAATCATCACTCCTGCATGTTTGTAGCCCTTGATGGTGCTGCAAATCTCTGAAATCCATTCAGGTATGTGCAAGACTTTTGGTTTACCATATTTCTAGATAGAGGCAATTCTAATTGCTTTCATTTGGCCATCCTTACCAAAATAG
>NW_011482583.1:0-825 GCF_000754665.1 Bison bison bison
TAGCACATCTTGAGTTTTCTTCATTTTACATTCCAGCCTAGTTCTCTGCCTGGTATGTAACACCACTAACAAATGTGAGTTGACTGATAAGGACTCTAAAACGGTAGATTTGTTAGTTAAGAGCCATGGTGCTGAGCATTGTGTCTGGCACAGAATGGATGTCCATTTTTTTCGAATGAGAGAGTAGTTGAATCATCCAGTCCGACTCATTTTTTACAGATGAGGAAGGGGGAGCCCTATGGGATTAAGTGACCTTGCTTGAGCAGCCACGGGTTTCTCATGTCGAATGCTATTCATTATCGCAGTCACTTCGGTTCTTACAAAGGAAATTTAGAATATTGCTTTTGTTAAGCTATGGCCTTTTTGCAGAAGTACCCAAACATGGTCGCCAGAATTTTTTAATGGCCCAAAGGGAAAGTTTTCCAGGAAGCGAAGTTTAATCAATCTAAAGAAATCCTTTATTAGGGATTGTGTTCTTTTCATGTGTGTTAAAATGTCTGTAAAACTAAGTACATAGTAGGGATTTGGGGGCATTTTTTAATGCCCTTCTTTGGCAAGGTAAAAATGTATATTACCTCCCCTTTCAGACACTGCTATGCTGCTTGGAAATTTTCCTACTAATGTGTATGCTAAACATTTACTGTAATATTTAAAAAGTGGTCAACATAAAGCACAGAGTTGACTTTCTGTAGTTCTTTAAGCCCCCTGTCCAAATTTCTCTCAGCAACCTGACCAATCCTGTTCCAGAGGCACATGTTAATGTCCCATTTCTCCCTTACTACACAAAACATGCCATTAACCAAAGACAGATCTAATAGAATGTAA
>NW_011482583.1:4628-5071 GCF_000754665.1 Bison bison bison
GTAGTAGTTCCTATCTGTTAATCTGGAGCTCCTAATCCATCCTCCCCCCACTTTTCCCTTGTGGTATCTGTAAGTTTGTCTTTTATATCTGTGAGTCTGTTTCTGTTTTATAAATAAGTTTGTGTCATTTTTTTAGATTCCACATATATGTGATGTCATACGATCTTTTCTTTTTGTGTCTGACTTACTTCACTTAGTATGATAATCTCTAGGTCCATCCATATTGCTGCAGATGGCATTATTTCATTCTTCACTGAATAATATTCCATACTGTGTGTGTAATATTTATACACACACACACACACGTCACATCTTCTTTGAGCTTCCTTGGTGTCTCAATCGGTAAAGAATGCACCTGCAGTGTAGGATACCTGGGTTCAGTCCCTGGGTCGGGAAGATCCCCTGGAGAAGAAAATGACAACCCACTTCAGTATTCTTGCCTG
>NW_011482584.1:0-1037 GCF_000754665.1 Bison bison bison
AGGAAGCTGATGCTCACTCACACAACCTTACTGTCTCTTATGGGAGAAATTATAGGCCAAGGAGATTTCTTTTAGCAGTATACTGTGCTACCTTAAGGGAGGGATGATGTCTATAAAGTCAAGTATTGCTCTGACCCTCTCCAAGCACCCAAATTTATATTTTTTGCTCTCATTATAACCTATAATCATTCTCCTGGAAATTTGGACTTCCACAAAGGCTGTCTTATCTGTGGGAGATTGTCTAAAACAATGTTCTCCAGGGACTCCTGGACGCTAGTTGAGGGGGGTTGAGGCTAGTTCTTGGGCCACAATGGAAACAAGGCCTATCATCAAACTGCTTTATTCTTCTCTAACCCCATTGTTTCCCTCTTTATAAGAACTCTGGTGACTATATCTAGTGTCTTCTAGGGTAATCAAATAATTTCCTGTTCACAAGGTTTTAATTTAGTCACATGTGCAAAGTCCTTTTTTCCATATAAAACAACATTCACAGGTTTCAGGGATTTGGATATGAATACTTTGAGGAGTCATTTATCAACTTTTTACAATGCTCAATATTAATTAGCTGAATGAATAAATTAATGAAAATCACATAATACTTTCTTGTTCAAATTTGAAGGATTGACTCATTCAGTTACCAGGGGATACAACTGCAAGAATAGTAATGAATGAAAACAAGTGGAGCAAAAACAATAGGACAATAAGGAAGTCAGCTTTATAAAAGGTAGATTTGAAGTAAGATACACATAAACTGAAAAAGAATGGAGTTTTTTTAATGTAAAGTGATTAGCCTCCAGTTAAAATAAATAAATTTATATTAAAAGAACAGAAAATTTTGAAGGAAAATTTTCACTTCAGAAAAATTTAAATGAGTAAAAAATTGTAAAATTATATGAAATGATATAGTATCTTTGAAAGCATATTTTAAACAGCAACTATTTTAAACAGAAAGGATAATAAGCATATTAATTATTATTGTTATTACTATTGTCATGACTATACTATCTCTCTTAAGATATTGAAAGAACAAATGTCTT
>NW_011482584.1:4771-5265 GCF_000754665.1 Bison bison bison
CTCTACCCTCCGAGCCACCAGGGAAGCCCATGATGCAGAGTACATCTTTCCTCAAGAGGCTCTTTGGTTCCTCTTTACTTTCTGCCACAAGGGTGGTGTCATCTATGTATACTTTGATGACACCACCCTTGTGGCAGAAAGTAAAGAGGAACCAAAGAGCCTCTTGAGGAAAGTGGAAGAGGAGAGTGAAAATGCTGGCTTAAAACTCAACATTCAAAAAACTAAGATTCTACATCCAGTCCCATCACTCCATGGCAAATAGATGGGGAAACAATAGAAAAAATGACAGACTTTATTTTTCTTTGACTCTAAAATTATTGCAAATGGTGACTGCAGCCATGAAATTAAAATACGCTTGCTCTTGGAAGAAAAGCTATGACCAACCAGACAGCATATGAAAAAGCAAAGACATTATTTTGCAGACAAATTGCATCTAGTCAAAGCTATGGTTTTTCCAGCAGTCATGTATGGATGTGAGAGTTGGACTATAAAGA
>NW_011482584.1:5365-6293 GCF_000754665.1 Bison bison bison
CTAGTGGAGGTGATGGCATTCCAGTTGAGCTATTTCAAATCCTAAGAGATGATGTTGTTAAGGTGCTATACTCAATATGCCAGCAAATTTGGAAAAGTCAGCAGTGGTCAAAGGACTGGAAAAGTTTAGTTTTCATTTCAATCCCAAAAATGGGAAATGCCAAAGAATGTTCAAACTACCACACAATTGCACTCATTTCACGTGCTAGCAAATAATGTTCAAAATTCTCCATTCAGGCTTCAACAGTACGTGAACCAAAAATTTCCAGATGTTCAAGTGGAATTTAGATAAGGCATAGGAACCAGAGATCAAATTGTCAACATCTGTTTGATCATAGAAAAAGCAAGAGAGTTTCATAAAAACATCTACTTCTGCTTTATTAATTACACCAAAGCCTTTGAATGTATAGATCACAACGAACTGTGGAAAATTTTTCAAGAGGTGGGTATACCAGACCACTTTACATGCCTCCTGATAAATCTGTATGAAGGTCAAGAAGCAACAGCTAGAACTGGACATGGAACAATAGTCTGGTTCCAAATTGGGAAAGGACTATGTCAAGGCTGTATATTGTCACCCTGCTTATTTAATATATATGCGGAGTTCAGGTCAGTTCAGTCCCTCAGTTGTGTCCGACTCTTTGCACCCCATGGACTGCAGCACACCAGGCCTTCCTGTCCATCACCAACTCCTGGAGTTTATTCAAACTCATGTCCATTGAGTCAGTGATGCCATCCAACAATCTCATCCTCTGTCGTCCCTTTCTCCTCCTGCCTTCAGCCTTTTCCAGCATCAGAGTCTTTTCCAGTGAGTCAGTTCTTTGCATCAGGTAGCCAAAGTATTGGAGTTTCAGCTTCAGCATCAGTCCTTCCAATGAATATTCAGGACTGATTTCCTTTAGGATGGACTGGCTGGATCTCCTTGCAGT
>NW_011482584.1:8739-11224 GCF_000754665.1 Bison bison bison
GAACTTGAAGAAAATGTATAGTATTGTGCAGTTATTTGGTGTAATGTCTTTATATTATGCCAACTTTTGTCAATCATGTTATTCAACTTTTTTGTATCTCTACTGTATATTCTTTTCTTCTTGTTCTATTAATTATTTAAATAAATATGCTGAAGTTCCCAACTATAATTGTCAGTTTCCACATTACTTTTCTTTTTATAAATTATAGTTCTATGGTTTTTAGAGCTATGTCAGTGGGTACATGCATATTTAGAATTATTACATCTTTCTGTTGGATTAACCCCTTTACCATTATAAAATATTCCTATTTACCTTTATGTATCTTAAAGGTAACTTTGACATTAGTTTAGCTCCACAAGCTTATTATCCATTAAGGTACACAGTGTATCCCTTTTCCATTAAAAAAAAATCATGTTCTCTTATATTTTAGGTTTATTATAATCCACTGTGCAGATTCATGTTTTAAGTGGTGTACTTAGTCCATATAGTTTTCTGTGGTAAAATTAAACATGAGAACTACTCACCAAATTTTTAAGTGTAAAATACAGTATTGTTAATTATAGGCCCAATGTTATGCAGAAAACCTCTATAACTTGTTGATTTTAGTCCATTTGATTTTTAAAATTTTATTTATTTTTGGCCGCACTGCGTCTTTTCTTGGATTTCCCTGGTAGCTCAGGTGGTAAAGAACCCATCTACAATGCAAGAGACCCTTATTCGATTCCTGGGTCAGGAAAATCCCCTGGAGAAGGGACAGGCTACCCACTCCAGTATTCTTGGGTTCCCCTGGTGGCTCAGAGGGTAAAGAATTTGCTGTATTGTTGCTGCGTGCGGGCGTTTTTCTAGCTGTGGTGAGCGGGAGCTACTCTTGTTGGGCATGAGCTTCCACTGCAGTAGCTTCTCGTTACAGACCACAGGATCTAGATGCACAGGCTTCAGCAGTTGTGGCAAACAAACTCAGTAGTTGAGGCACTCAGGCTTAGTTGTTTTACAGCATGTGGAAACTTTAGAGGCCAGGGATCAAACCTGTGTCTCCTGCTTTGGCAGACAAATTCTTACTCACTGCACACCAGGGAAGTCCCCAGTCCATTTGCTTTTAATGTAATAGCTTTATGTTTGAATTTACACCTATCATTTTAGTTTTATTATTTATCCCATGTTTTTGTTTATTTATCCTTTATTGCTTTCCTTTATATTAATCAAACATTTTAATTACATTTCCTTCTCTATTATTTTATTTATACAATTTTAGTTATTATTTAGTGGTTATGTTTTAATTTATAGAAGTATATCACAGATTTGTCTTTACAACTCCTAATCAAGCTTCTTATAACACCTTAACTCCAATTATTTCACCAATCTTTATTACCACTATTAATTTTGAATTTAAATTTATAAATTTTATTTTAAGCTTACCAGATTATCATTATTATGTGTAAATACTTAATATTCATGTTCTGCACCCAAATATTTGCTGTCTTATGCTCTTTTTTTTATCTTAAGTATGTATTATCTTAGGTCATTTCCTTCTACCTGAAGAATTCTTACTTGTATTTTTGTACTTTCTGCTAGCCATACAACTCTCACAATTTTTTTTATTTTAATATAAAAACAATGTCTATTTCACACTCACTTTTGAAAAATATTTGTGCTATGATAAAAACATTAAATTGTCAGGGCTTTTAGCTGTTTTGTTGTTTGTTTGTTTGTTTTTAGAACTAAATATGACTTCCATTCTCTTCTGACTTCCGTCACTAATTTTCCCCTTTATTTCAAAATATAGGTTCAGATCACTTATGTAACAAACTGTATGCACACAATCATTTATTGCACTAAAATGTACACTTTGGAATGAATAAAAACTCTCAGGATTTTAACTATATTACAGCCCTAATGATGTGAGACTGAGGCCAGTTGTATACAAGGCAGTGCATGCTAAGTCACTTCAGTAGTGTCCAACTCTTTGTGACCCTATGGGCCATAGCCTGCGAGGCTTCTCCAATCATGACATTCTCCAGGCAAAAACACTGGCAGAAATCTTCCCAACCAAAAGATCAAACCCACATCTCTTTCGTGTCCTGAATTGGAAGACAGGTTCTTTACCACCTGGGAAGCCCATATACAAGATAGACATGTTGTGATATTTGACTGTTTTCCCATTTCTCATTGTTTCTTGATTGCCTTCTCTAGTGTGTTCCAAAATGAGATGCACATGCAAGATAATCAATTGAAATGTGTGAATAGCATATTACAGCTTCAATTTATGTATTTTATTTCATCTCTTAAAATTTTCCGTCTTCAGTTCAGTTCAGTTGAGTTCAGTCACTCAGTCGTGTCTGACTCTTTGCGACCACATGAATCACAGCGCGCCAGGCCTCCCTGTGCATCACCAACTACCGGAGTTCACTCAGACTCACCTCCATCGAGTCAGTGATGCCATCCAGCCATCTCATCCTCTGTCGTCCCCTTCTCCTCTTACCCCCAA
>NW_011482584.1:13861-15405 GCF_000754665.1 Bison bison bison
AATTTTAGGGAAAATGACTGGTCTCTTCCATTCCATGTGATAAAGTGTAAAAAACCCTGAGTTTTGTTAAAATCTAAGAGAAGCATGAATATTGGTATGTGTGTGTGTGTTTAAAGTATTTCTATAGTCAGAAAGAAAAAAGTTGACAGTTCATGTGTTGAACAGCTAAAACTTTAGGAAATTTCTTAATATATTGAGTTGAAATCCACCTGCACTGCTACAAATTTTATCCATTGAGTCTAGTTATTCCCTCAGGAAACAAAGAAGTCTCTGACATTATAATTAAGAGCATGGACTCTTGAGCCAAACTATCTGTGCTTGAATCTTAACTCTTACGCTAAATTTATGATTTGGGGGCAAGTAATTTAACCTCTCTAGGTGCTTTATTTTTCTACATCTGTACAATGGAGTCAATCATAAATACTATTAACTAATTCAAAGTGTTGCAGTGACTAAGACTTGATATATATAAAGTGCTTAAAACACAGTCCAGCATATAGTAAGTGCTATGTATGTGTTAGCAGTTGCAGCTATCTTATTACTACTATTACTACTACTCTTTTATGTAACAGCTCTTTAAATATTTGAGTATAATGATCACATCTCTTGTTAATCTCCAGAAGAACTATCTAAACGATCCCACTTTTCTTCCTTTGATAGCTTCCAGATGGCTTGATCCTCCTGATCACTCTATTCTGGGTGCCCTCAAATGTGTACATGCCCTTTCTCTTTTGTTTTTTTATTAATTTTTTAAATTTATTTATTTTAATTGAAGACTAAATACTTTACAATATTGTATTGGTTTTGCCATACATTGACTTTAATCCGCCATGGGTGTACATGTGTTCCCCATCCTGAACCCCGTCCCACCTCCCTCCCCATCCCATCCCTCTGGGTCACCCCAGTGCCCCAGCCGCAAGCACCCTGTATCATGCATCGAACCTGGATTGGCGATTCATTACACATATAATAATACACATGTTTCAATGCCATAAGGGTGTCAGAACTGAATGAAGCATTTGGGTCTGTGGCCTTAGTTTTTATGGCTTGGGATGTCATTGAGGTTAGAGGAGGAGTAACCTAAGCACTTAATCAATTGAGACATTTACCGATGCTCTGTTAATAGCTACTATGCTATTGTGCTATTAATAGCTATTATGGGGACTGTAGAAGAAGTCATATGCTCTGCAATCTAAACAAAATGAAGGTAGTGGAGATGATGAAGATGTTTGGAAGGAAAAAGTTAATCTTTATATTCCATTCCTATTCTTTGTATTACTGTAACTATTATTTTCATTAATTTTTTAAATTGGAGGATAATTGCTATACAATGTTCTGTTAGTTTCTGCTGCGTGGCAACATGAATCAGATATAAATATACATATCAGATAAGTTCAGTTCAGTTCAGTAACTCAGTCGTGTCAGACTCTTTGCAAACCCATGAATTGCAACACACCAGGCCGCCCTGTCCATCACCAACACCCGGAGTTCACTCAAACTTATGTGCATTGAGTCACTGATGCCATCCAGCCATCTCATCTTCT
>NW_011482584.1:19187-19906 GCF_000754665.1 Bison bison bison
AAATTTGAGTCTTAGGAGCCAATCTTGAGGTTTCAGGGCCTTTACGTTTTCTTTAATCTAGCATTCAAATACTAGATACTTGGAGATTCCAGTTTTCTATTGCTTTTATAAAATGGAGTTATTCTTACAAGTAACCAAAATAAAAGTTAGCTTACAGAGGTCACCCATAGTTATAGCAAAATATGTTTTAAAAGCATCTCCCAAAGCAGATCAATAGTCAATGCATTTATTCAAGGGCCATTTATTTACATCTATTGAGATCCAAGTTTTGTGCTTCTCTTCATGGTCTTCCTTTCATTCCATATAACAATGGAAGAAATATAAGAACTAAATGTAAAATTAGTCTATATGGTCACTGTGACAACCAGCCTTGACAAATGTTTGGACAGAAATAAAAAAATAATAATTATAATATGCTACTGGAGAAGGCAATGGCACCCCACTCAAGTACTTTTGCCTGGAAAATCCCATGGACAGAGGAGCCTGGTAGGCTGCAGTCCATGGGGTCGCTAGAGTTGGACACGACTGAGCGACTTCACTTTCACTTTTCACTTTCATGCATTGGAGAAGGAAATGGCAACCCACTCCAGTGTTCTTGCCTGGAGAATCCTAGGGACGGGGAACTCTGGTGGGCTGCCGTCGATGGGGTCGCACAGAGTCGGACACGACTGAAGCGACTTAGCAGCAGCAGCAACTGCTACACTAATTAATGAGAATAA
>NW_011482585.1:0-800 GCF_000754665.1 Bison bison bison
CACCATTCCGGCCCCGGAGCCCGGCTCACTGCCCTCCGGGACCCCGGAAGCCGCCCGGCACGCGTCCCCCTCACGTGGGCGTCGGTTTCCGGGAAGTGCTCGCTCTCTCCCCAATCGGGCTGGAAACCGGGCCTTCGCCTCTGGTTCCACACAGCCGGGAGAAGGGCGGGCCTCCTCGGCTGCTAAGGCGAAGGGCCGCCGCCCTAGTGAGCGGCGTCCGCGGTTGGAGGCCACGGGTCGGGTTGGAAGAAGCCCGGGATGTCTCTGAGGGCCGGCCCGGGGCCGAGAAAGGCGAGCGCCGGAAGGGGAGCGAGGGGGACCGCTGTTGGTGTAGCACCGAGGCCGGGCCGGAGGGGAGAGCTGCAGGCGGCCGCCAGGGGGCGCTGGGCGGCCGGACCGGGGACCGGCGGGCGCGGAGCCGCTGTCCCCCGGCCGCTGTCCCCACCCTGGCCGTCTTGCCTACGCGGCGGGGACACTCAGGCACAGGGCCGGGAGGGAGGACCCCAGGTGGCTCTCCGCGGTCCAGCAGCATCCGATAACAAGGATAAAGCGCTGGGACAAGTGTTGTCTGTTCAGTTCAGTTCAGTCGCTCAGTCGTGTCCAACTCTTGCGACCCCATGGACTGCAGCACGCCAGGCCTCCCTGTCCATCACCAACTCCTGGAGTGTACTCAAACTCATGTCCGTTGAGTCGGTGATGCCATCCTACCATGTCGTCCTCTGTCGTCCCCTTCTCCTCCCGCCTTCAATCTTTCCCAGCATCAGGGTCTTTTCAAATGAGTCAGCTCTTGGCATCAGGTG
>NW_011482585.1:4577-6012 GCF_000754665.1 Bison bison bison
CGGACATGAGTTTAAGTAAACTCCGGGAGTTGGTGATGGACAGGGAGGCCTGGTGTGCTGCAGTCATGGGATTGCAAAGAGTCGGACACAACTGAGCCACTGAACTGAAGACCTTTTTTATATAGTTCTTCTGTGTATTCTTGTCACGTCTTCTTAATCTCTTCTGCTTTTGTTAAGTCCTTGCTGTTTCTGTCCTTTATTGTGTCCATCTTTGCATGAAATGTCCCCTTGGTATCTCTCATTTTCTTGAGGAGATCTCTAGTCTTTCCGTTTCTACCATTTTCTTTCATTACTTTGCATTGTTCACTTAGGAAGACTTTCTCATCTCTCCTTGCTCTTCTCTGGAACTCTGCATTCATTTGGATAGATCTTTCCCTTTCTCCTTTGTCTTTTGCTTCTCTTTTCTCAGCTAATTGTCAGACATCCCAGGACAACTACTTTGCCTTCTTGCATTTACTTTCACCCTTACACCAGAAGAAGAAAAAAAAAATTCCATTGTTTATCTGAAAGTCAAATTCCACTGCTGTCCTGACTTTTTCTTCTAAATGTGGCACCCCTCTTGGGGGCAGGGGTATTTAGATGGCACCATGAAGAAGGTGATATTTGGGCTGAAACTGGACTGTGAAGACCCAGGGTGAGAGGGAGGGACAGAACCCTGGAAGTGTCTGAGGGATGGAAGGCAAGCTGGGGTGGTGGTAGCTAAAGGTCTGTGAGCACAGGGGGTGGGCTAGGGAGGCAGGCAGGGGGCTGACAGGGGCCAGATCGCGAATCACAAGGCCTGGAGGCTCAGTGGACATGCCATCCTAAGGGCAGAGCTGGGGCGTGAGGACATCGGATGGGAGTGGAGAGGGAGAGCCAAGGGGCCAGGTGGGGAGCCCAGTCCAGATCCCAGCCCAGGTTGATGAGATGGCTGGATGAGCATGGGTTGTCAGTTTGGGTCTCAGAAGCGCTGCCAGAGGTGGAGTCGGGCATGAACACCACCCACTGGGGTGGGATGCCCGTGGCAGATAAAAGGCAGAGGCTCAGACCGCTACTGACATCTGTAAGGGGAAGCGGACCAGCCCAGATGGACGGGCAGGTGCCTCCAGCGTAATGGGACTCGAAGCGGGTTGAGGTGGGCATGGACCAGGGGGGACCCCTCCCTCGTTAGCCTCCTGCTGGGGAAGGCCTCCTGGAGGCGGGATGGAGTGGGGCACACATCCCTGAGAACCTCCCAGCAAACGGAGGGGACCAGGGAGCCTGGGACGCTGAGTGTGCCCGGTGCCCCCAGCCCAGTGCTGTGAGTGCCTGCCGGGTACAGACACAGGCCAGGCAGTGGCCGAGAGGGAGGGAATGAGGTGATGATGGGAGCGCAGGGATAGGTCCCGGAAAGCAGGGTGTCCCTGGGATTCATCTCCCCGTGTGTCACCACTGGGAGATGAATCCCACCCCTCCC
>NW_011482585.1:8915-9911 GCF_000754665.1 Bison bison bison
AGACTGTCTGCTCGGACACGCAGACCTCCCGCCTCTGAACAGCCATTCACTGTCTACAAAGCACGTTCACTGACATGGGCCTTGGAGCCTTGGGCCCTAGGTCAGAGGTCGCTGAGAGTTCCCATGCAGCAGATGGGAACCCAGGGGCCCAAAGATGAGCCGTGCCCGCTGCAAGCCTACGCAAGGACTCCCGGGCACAGCCAGGGTGGGAGTCGGCCCTGTCGCCCGCAGGCCTGCTCATGCCTTCCCCAGGCTGCGTCTGCTGCAAGCACAGTGGGGCCCTGGGCTTTTCTTACCATCCTGGGGTGACGTCGTTCTCCAGTGTGCCCACAGTGGGGCTTTGGGGTAGCCAGAGGATGTAAACTCCACACAGTAGCTGACTTCTGGGCCTTGCACTGCCCTGCATGCCTAGCCAGCCCAGAGGGTGGAATGAAGTATCTCCACCTGAGATAGCCATCCTCCCAAGACCTGGCCACCTCTCTCCTGTGAGCCAGGCGAGCCGTCTGTTCTAAAAGTCATAGCGTGAGTGACATGCGAGAGCTTGGCACCTCCCACTCCCCACCCGAGGACGGCAGAGATGTCCTAACTCAGTTGGTGGCTGTCCGAGGGCGCAAAACCACGGGCGCTGAGAAGCCAGCTCCAGGAGGGCCAGCGTGGAACTGCTCGCTCAACACCGGAAACAAGCTTATAGTTAGGAAAGGAGCAGAGGGGACGAGTAGATTAGGAGTTTGGGATTAACATATGCACACTGCTGCTGCTGCTAAGTTGCTTCAGTCGTGTCCGACTCTGTGCGGCCCCATAGACGGCAGCCCACCAGGCTCCGCCGTCCCTGGGATTCTCCAGGCAAGAACACTGGAGTGGGTTGCCATTTCCTTCTCCAGTGCATAAAAGTGAAAAGTGAAAGTGAAGTCGCTCAGTGGTACCAGACTCTTAGTGACCCCATGGACTGCAGCCCACCAGGCTCCGCCGTCCATGGGATTTTCCAGGCAAGAGTAC
>NW_011482585.1:10011-10639 GCF_000754665.1 Bison bison bison
TTGAGAACCCCTCCATCCTTGTCTGTGGTCTTCACCAGGCCCTGCAATCTGGGGGCTGAAGCCTCAGCACGTGATGGGGAACGGGAAGCCGGCCGTGGGAGCTGGCGGCAGGTGGCAGTCAGTGGGTGCAGCCCCAGAGGGCATGGGTCCCTTGCTGTCTCCCACAGATGGGCTCTTGGGCCTTGGACTCGGGGAGGAGCCCTGGGAGAGACCCAGGGCCTGTCCGTGCCTGGTCCTGTGATGGCCCACTGAGGCCCTTCCCTGCACAGGGGGAAGGGCTAGTAGACCAGATGGCTCTCTGTCCTTCAGGAGGGCGACATCTTGGTGGGTGCAGACAGGTTCTACATCCAGCCATTGAAGAGGCAGCACCGGGCACTGGTGCATCCCTGGGGGGTGCACAGCCCCACCTGACCCACAGGCCCACCCCTGAGGCCCCCACCGTTCCAGGTACAGCTCCTGGGAGGGGTAGGGGGCTGTGGGCAGGGACGGCTCTGGGGGAGGGCCCAGCTCTCCTGATGCCTGGGGCCATGCAGAACAGCCGAGCTCCTCGAGCCGCCTTCGTGAGCATGCAGGGTGTGCCAGCCCACAGGGCAGGCCGGGGGGCACATGGCCACCAGCTGTGCCCTCA
>NW_011482585.1:13690-15391 GCF_000754665.1 Bison bison bison
GCACGTCCTGCACCTGGAGCTGCTGGTGGCTGTGGGTCCTGACGTCCACCAGACCCACGGGGAGGAGACGGAGCGCTACGTGCTCACCAACCTCAACATGGTGAGAGCGGGCCGGGGCAGCGGGCTCTGTGGGCAGTGCGGACCGGGGGCGGGCTCGGGGGTCTGGGGGCGGCGGCGGTCCTTGGAGGCCACCGCTGGCCCGTCCTTGGGAGCCTGTGGACACAGCTCCCCGTACCCAGGGCTTGCGCACAGCATCAGTGGGCTCGCCTATCTGGTGAGTCGAACTCAGTGTAAGCCTGAGGCTGGGGTCCCATTTGAGGCTCAGGGTCCTGGGGTGGGGAGAGATGCGATCTGTTCTTATCCCCCACTCAACTGGGGAGTGCAACCCCCAGCTTCTTGCTCCTGGGTCCCTGTGCTCTGGACCCGCAAAGCCTGGCCGCTCCCCCAATGTCCCTTTGACCTGGGGGCCCCTCAGCTCACACTGGCTTGTAGTGGGCTCCCCCACGCTGGGCTCTCTTGGCGCCCTTCTTGCCGGCACCCCCGTGTGGGAGGGGCTCCCCCTTACTTGACTTCTGGGGTAACAGCGGGGGCAGGACGTACAGTTCCAACTGATTATTATCTCAGAGACAAAGACGCAGCACAGACACAGGCGGCCCCAAAGCTGGTGTTCGCGCTCCCACTGGAGCCGGGCCACACCAGAGCGCATTCGCTTGTAAATACACAGAGACACATGTGTCCTAGGCAGCCAGGTAAGTTTCCACAAACCTTGGGAAAGCAATGCCCCTGCTGGCAGCACCAGGGCCTGAGCTGCTCCCCTGGTGAGTGGACCCTGGAGTCGGGGCAGCGTCAGAAGGTGGGGTCCTTGGCATCACCTTGTTCCCAGCGTCAGGTGTGCCCAGCTATCTTGGAGAAAAGGAAGGTCCCAATCCCTGGAGAAGCTGGCTCAAGTCCAGGACAAGCCATCTTGGGTTTCCAGCTCCCAGCCCCCAAGAAGGAAAATATTCCCTCTAAGTCACTTGAAAGCTCTTGTTTCCAAGCTTTGGGGGTGCCTCTACGTCTAATATACTGAAATTTGATCATCAAACCACGCTCCCTCTGGCCATTCAACGTGTTTTATGAGGCCCAGCGATGGTCAGGTAGTACCGCAGACTGGCTCCTTCCCAGGGGGTGCCGGTCGTGGTAACGGCCCGCGTCACAGCCGGGCACCCACCGTGTGCCAGCTGCATTGTTGCTAAGTCTGCCAACAGCCATGGAAGTCTTTCTCTCCCTCTTACAGAGGAGGGAACTGGGGCCCTGAGGTTAGTTAACAGGATCCTGAGGACACAGGTAGGTAGGGGGAGAGCCTGGCTCAGACTCAGGTCAGCCGAGGCCAGCGGCGGCCACATCCTCTGCCAGACGCCACGTCTCTAGAGGACAAGCTCACGTGAACAACCGCTGTGCAAGGTGACAGCCTTGCTGGCATCTTGGCAGATGCACTGGAAGAGCGGGAGCCGGGTGCAGGAGTGCTCAGTTGCTCAGTTGTGCCCAACTCTTTGCGACCCCATGGACTGTAGCCCACTAGGCTCCTCTGCCCATGGAATTTTCCTGGCAAGCATACTGGAGTGGGTTGCCATTTCCTCCTCCAGGGGATCTTCTCCACCCAGGGATCAAACCTGCGTCTCTTGTGTCTCCTGCGTTGGCAAGTGGATTCTTAACCACTAG
>NW_011482586.1:0-766 GCF_000754665.1 Bison bison bison
AGAAGCCACTGCCAGGAGAAGCCCGTGCAGCACAGTCAGAGCAGCCCCTGCTCACTGCAACCAGAGAAAGGCCTGTGCAGCGACAAAGACCCAGTACAGCCAAAAATAAGTAAAACAATACATTAATTAAAGAAAATGAAAACAGAGTGTGAACAGAGGGAATAAACAGGGAAAAACTCAACTGAATTATTTCTCCTAATTAGTCAATTACTTCCCTCTTCCCTGTGCCCCAGGCTCCTTTGAATTCTGGCCTACCCATCTTCCTAGGGTTGTCTGTGCAGGCCTGTGCTCTCCTGAAAGTCCTATTACCTCTGTTTAATCTCAAGGATTCCAGCCTTGGGGCTTCACTTGTACTATGGGGCCAGGGTCTAGTGAATCTGAGCTTCCGAAGGCCTCACACCCGAGGGCCAATCATTATAGTTGATAAATTGGGACAAAAGGAACCTGAAAAGGTGACTTTTCTCCCTTCCAGAGTCTAGAAATTTGACTGAAGGAAAGGCACTATCTCATGATGGCCTGAATGATCATTTGTACCTAGGATGGGATGCAAGTAGAGGGAATTGCTCAGGGAAGGCTACACACAGGAAAAAGATAGCTGTACTGGGGCTTCCCTGGTGGTCCAGTGGTTAAGAATCTGCCTGCCAATGCAGGGAACTTGGGTTTGATTCCCTGTCTGGGAAGATCCCATGTGCGTTGGAGCAAATAAGCCCCACAACTAGAGAGTAGCCCCCCACTCTCAGCAACTAGAGAAAAGTCCTCAGCAATC
>NW_011482586.1:4809-5156 GCF_000754665.1 Bison bison bison
CTTTCTGCTTCTAGTTCTGAACATCACTGCCCCTTCCTCCCCATTGTCTTAATAAAATGAAACGAGCTTAAGTGAACAAGTGTCTATTTAATAGATCCAGTTTACCAAAGCCATAATCAACTGGCAACTGAAGATAATCGTTACTGAAAACTGGGAAAGAGCCCTCAAATTAATGGGTTATTGCAGGTGTGTGTGATACACCTGAGAACTTTACTCCTGCTGATTTCCTGCTTGGGAGAGCAGCCCCATGACGTGCTACGAGCCACAAAAAGGGGATGTGCCCAATCAACAAGCCCCATAAAGCTAAGAGCAGAGAGGCTGATCTGATCCACAGAAGAAGGTGACTG
>NW_011482587.1:0-715 GCF_000754665.1 Bison bison bison
GTAATGAGGATAGCTCAGTAGGAAAATTCGGGTGGAGAAAAGTGACTGAGTAGCTTGGTTTTACTCGGGAGACCAATCAATCTTCAAGACAAGAAGTTTGCACCACTTAAGTAGGCCGCAGGCGCCCTCTCGAATAGCGGAAGGTGCCTCACCCTAGACACCTTCTCGAGTGGGTCTTAGCAGCCCCAGGCACAATTAGTAAGCGTGGTGGGTTCCGCGCTCCAGATGGAGACTAAGCTGGAAGTGAAAGGGAAGAATGACAAGGAACTTTATGAATTGGAGGTGTAAGTTAAAACTTTGACAAAGAGACCGAGATTGTGGTGGGGAGCAGCCCCCAGTAAAATCAGAGGTGAGAGCACAAAGCAATAAAGTAGGCAGAATCTGTTTTTTTTGGGGGGGGGATGCTCGAGAATATCCGGGTGGACTCCTGAGGCTCGATCCCGCATTTGCGTATGCCGAGCCTCCTTCCTCATGACCTTTGTCCAGAGTGGAATGCCTCCCGGCCCACGGCACATGATCAGTGCATGCTCAGTCACGATATCAGTGCATGATCAGCCACGTGATCACTGAGTGCAGAGACACGTGATCAGCCCCTCTCAGTCACGTGATCAGTGAACGATCAGCCACGTGATCACTGCATGCTCAGTCAGGTGGTCAGTTCCTGATCAGCGTCGCGATCAGTGCATGCACAGTCACATGATCACCGCCTGTCAGT
>NW_011482587.1:5027-5522 GCF_000754665.1 Bison bison bison
TGCTCAATCACGTGATCTGTACTTGATCAGCCACTTGATCAGGGCCTGCAGAGTTGCGTGATTCCTGTCGGCTCATCTGCATGATAACGGCCAGCTGAGCTGCGTGATTCCTGTCTGCTCAACTGCTTGAAAATTGCCAGCTGAGCTGCGTGATTCCTGCCTGGTCACCTGCTTGATTATTTCCAGTTGAGTGCATATTTGGTCACTGCTGAGCTCCATGCTTATTGCCTGCTGATTGCGTGGTTCCTGTCTGCTCAACTCTTTGATTATTGCCTCCTGAGGTCCCTGTTCGGGCGCCACCTGCCAGGGACCAGCCTCAGCTGATCCAGGGTATTTGAAGTAGAGATTGCCTAGGCGACTATTTATATGCTCATCAGAGATATCAAGAATAATAGTATGAGGATAGCTCAGTAGAAAAATTCGGTGGAGAAAAGAGACTGAGTAGTTTAGTTTACGCGGGAGACCAATAAAAATCCAAGACAAGAAGTTTGCACC
>NW_011482588.1:0-1255 GCF_000754665.1 Bison bison bison
GCCTGGAGTTCGGCAGCCTGTCGTTCTCATCCGCCCCCCTTCCCCCATGAAGAGCCTCACTCTGGGTGGAGTGCTAGTCCTCTGGGCCACCTGGCACTGGGTCGCAGAGGTGGGCCAGGCCAGGTGGCTGGCCGCAGTGGGCCCTGAACACAGTCAGGAGCTGGCCACGGTGTGGGCCCCAGGAGATGGAGGACAGCACTGCAGAGCCTGGTGGGCTGGGGGGGTCGAGGCCGGGGTCAGGGGGAGGGGAGGGGAGGGTGCTCAGCAAGGGGTGTGGCCAGTTGGGTGCCTGGTGGTCCTGAGGCCTGCTCCGCTGAGGGGCCCCCACTGGACGTAGCTCAGTGCTGAGGGGGTGGGTACAGCCCAGCCTCACGTACAGGCCTGAGATCCCATGGGGCCTGGCCCAGAGGCACAGGGGGCAGGCCTGGGGAGGCGGGGCCCCTGGGGAGCCCTGGTTAGGGGATGGGGGCGGGAACTCTGAGCTGGGGCCAGAGGGTGAGGGGAGGCCGTGGCTTGTGACCCTCCCTGGGGGCTGAGAGCTCCTCCAGCTTGGGGTGAGCGTGGTTGCTGACCTGGCCATGTGCAGCTGTGCCCGCTGGTGTCAGGCGCCGTGAGGAGGGGACTGGCGGCCAGGCGGGCCCCCCTGGAGACAAACCCCAGGTCCCCGTGATGACCGTGCCAGGAATTGCAACCTGTCTGCTCTACCCCTCCCTCTCCGCCAGGAGTTGTGTCCACCGTGGTCCCAGACTCTGCGCACAAGCTGTTCATCGGGGGCTTACCCAACTACCTGAACGACGACCAGGTAGGCCCCTGCCCACCCCGAAAGCTGACGGCGCCCTGGCCCGCCCCCTGGCCCCACCCCCGCCCCGGCCTGCCCTGAAACCTGACGGTGCCCCGGCCCGCGCAGGTGAAAGAGCTGCTGACGTCGTTTGGGCCGCTCAAGGCCTTCAACCTGGTCAAGGACAGCGCCACTGGGCTCTCCAAGGGCTACGCCTTCTGTGAGTACGTGGACATCAACGTCACAGACCAGGTGAGCCCGGCCCCAGCACACCCGGCCCCGCTGTGGTCTCCCTCAGGGCGGGGCGCGGGGCTCGCAGCTCTCCCCCTTTTGCCGTGCCCTGTCTGCCGCTCAGCCCGCTCTGACCCCGACCACCTCTCCCTGCCCCGGCCCCTCCCCCGCCTCACCACAGGCCATCGCGGGGCTGAACGGGATGCAGCTGGGAGATAAGAAGCTGCTGGTCCAGAGGGCGAGTGT
>NW_011482588.1:4495-5069 GCF_000754665.1 Bison bison bison
GAAACATAGCGTGTTTATATTTTATGGCCAAACTCTTTTGAATCCTGTTGTCCGGCCCGGTACCCTCCCCTCCCTCTCAGGACCACAGCTCCCGTCCTCCTGGCCTCTGGTCCTCACCCCGGTGTCCTGGTTCTTACGTAGTCGATTCTCTCTAGTCTCCCGGACTTGCCCCCCACCCCGTGGCCCCTGTCCCTCCCCTCCTCTCTGTGGCAGTTTCATATTTGCTAAGACGAATTTGCTCATTAAACATTTTGTTGTATTTTACTTTATGGAGCTGTTAAGTGTCCCGTGTGTGTGAACCCTTCGCTCTCCAGGTCTTAGGGGTTCCCTGGGCCCCAGGCTGAGGCCTGGCTCTGGGAGGCCCAGCTGTCAACCCCGGCGTGGGTGCCCCTGCCCTGTGGCGCAGCGGAGGTGACAACTCGCCTGCGTGGCCTGCCGTGGTGGGACGGGCCGGGGCGTGGCCCTGGGGAGTAGAGGACAGTTAACTGACCCAGCAGACAGCGGGGAGGGGGGTGGGGGGGCAGCCGGCTGGCCTGGTGGGCCCAAGAGCTCAGGTCGCGCAAGGCACCGCCGG
>NW_011482589.1:0-1655 GCF_000754665.1 Bison bison bison
TTTTTTGTCTTTTATATTTTTTCCTACCTCCTTTCGAAGACAATGGGCTGCATTTCTGGGTGCCTGATGTCCTCTGCTGGCTTTCAGAAGTTGTTCTGTGGAATTTACTCGGCATTTAAATGTTCTTTTGATGAATTTGTAGGGAAGAAAGTGGTCTCCCCGTCCTATTCCTCTGCCATCTTAGCTCCTCCCTCCTCTTCCCCAGTTTCTAAGATTTCGGGGAAATAACTTTTTGAATAAGAAAAAAGTAGGCAAGACAGTTTCTCCTATCTCTATCTTTTGTGGTTCTTCTCAGCAGAAAAATGCTGTTTCAAGTGGGGAAGAGAGTGAAAGGAAAAGTATTCTTGCCTCTTGGAGCAACTGAGCACAGCCCAGAAATAATATCAGAGTACCCAGGTCCAATGTGGCACCTTCTAGTTTTCCTTTGAATGTTCAATGCCATTTATCTTTCCTCCCCATGGATCATGTATTTGATGGCTGTCACATCATTTAGGAAACTTGATTGCAGCACTCATTTCATGGGCACCAGTAAGAAGGCTTATACCAAAGTCCTGCAGAAGATAATTTTGAGGTAAGATATGGACTTTCACATCTACAGTGAGTATCTGTTGGCTTCATCATAGGCTGCACATAGAGAATTATTTTCTAATCATTAACATTCTGGTTTCCCCATGCTGCTTCTCCTGAGTGGATTGAGACACGCAAATTAAGTTTAGTTTATTTGATTGCATAAACTGTCCATAAAGTGAAAAGTGAAACAAAAAAGTATTTTCCAAATTGGTCAGGTTGCCTAAGAATGTTGAGAACTAAAGAGTCAAGCTATAAAATATATTCTCGCAATGAGAGCCATGTTCATAAAACATGTTGATTTCTTTCCCTCTACAGAGCTATATGCAATATAACCTGTAAAAAAATAGATCAGAGATTTCTGTCATTTTCAAGGCACTGGTCCAGAAACCAGCAAACAGAACTTCAGCAAGAGATCTTAAATCTGCTTTACCAGCTGAGGCACTTGGTTATAAATGAAAAATTAAAGGAGATAGCATCTTCAAGGTCACCAAAGAGGCTGCTCTGCCTCTTATCCCAGGGGTTGTAGGTAGGATATAGTGGTTTAAAGAGTATGTAGTTCATAGCTTTACTGCCAGGGTTCAAATTCCAGGTCTGCAATTTAATCACTCTGTGACCTTGAGCAAGTTATGTCAGCTGTCTGAACTTCAGTCTTAAATGGAGCTAAATAACAGTATTTAGCTCATAAAGAAGATAAAATGAATCAACATATTTAAAACACATATCATGGTATCTGACACAGTATTCTATAGATGTTATGATTATAACTATTTCCATTTTTTTCAGCCATATAACTTTTTGTCATCAGTTTCATAGGTATTAACAGGTAACTAGAATTATAATGCTTACAATTATTAAGAATTTAAAAACTTTTATTTATACAAAATACATTCACTTATGCATGCATGCATGTGCGCTCAGTTGTGTCCAACTCTTTGCAGCCCTATGGACTGTTGCCCACAAGGCTCCTCTGTCCATGAGACTTTCCAGGCAAGAATACTGGAGTGGGTTGCCATTTCCTGTTTCAGGGGATCTTCCTGACACAGGGATCGAACCCAGGTCTCTTACGTCTCCTGCATTGGTAAGCC
>NW_011482589.1:4512-5261 GCF_000754665.1 Bison bison bison
AAAGAGAGGAAAAAAAATAGGAAAAGCTGACAAAATAATTCTGTGCAGTCTGGGAACATTTAGTGTTGGAGCAAATATTCTTATAATCTGTAATAGGCCCTGAGGGCATCACTGGATACAGCACAGTGAGAATATAAAAATCATAGTATGGACCCCGAGTCATCGAGAAAAGATGGAATTATATTCAATATATTCTGCTTCAGGAGGCAAGGAAGCATGCAATACGTGTTAGAAAGTGTTTTATCCTAAATTATTAAATTAAAAATCATTAAAATGTAAAGGGGTAAATTTGAACTCCAGAAAACATTGCTACCCAGAAGATTCTCCTTTAAGAGCTCCCTGCATTGTTGTAGTTTCACTCTACATCATTCTGACCTCATCTTTTACAGCCTTGGTCATCTCTTGGTGAAAGAAGATGATGATTTTGCATCTTATGCTCCTTTTTGCAGTGGAAAAATACATGTTCCTAGTTTTGCCAAGTTTTTCAACTCTTGGAAGGAAAGGGGGATCTTTTATTCTTAACTGCATATTTTATATGCTTCTAAGGGGTCATAAAGTGTCCTCATTCTTATACTAGCAGTGAATTTCCAGTAAAAAACAAAATGGTTCAAATACAAATGCCCCACGTCCAAAGTAAAAATAAATAATAATAACCCACAATACATCTTTGCAGTGGACTGGTCATCCAATTAGATTGCAAGGTAATTAGTGTGATTTCTCATCTATATACTCAGTACTTAGTTTCCATT
>NW_011482590.1:0-519 GCF_000754665.1 Bison bison bison
CTGCAGCCTACCAGGCTCCTCTGTCCATGAGATTTTCCAGGCAAGAGTACTGGAGTGGGTTGCCATTGCCTTCTCCGGAAGAATTCTCTAGTCTTTCCCATTCTGTTGTTTTTCTCTGTTTCTTTGCATTGATCGCTGAGGAAGGCTTTCTTATCTCTCCTTGCTATTCTCTGGAACTCTGCATTCAAATGGGAATATCTTTCCTTTTCTCCTTTCCTTTTTTGCTTCTCTTCTTTTCACAGCTATTTGTAAGGCCTCCTCAGACAGCCATTTTGCTTTTTTGCATTTCTTTTCCATGGTGATGGTCTTGATCCCTGTCTCCTGTACAATGTCACAAACCTCCATCCATAGTTCATCAGGCACTCTGTTAGATCTAGTCCCTTAAATCTATTTCTCATTTCCACTGTATAATCATAAGGGGTTAGATTTAGGTCATACCTGAATGGTCTAGTGGTCTTCCTTACTTCCTTCAATTAAGTCTGAATTTGGCAATAAGGAGTTCATGATCTGAGCCACAGT
>NW_011482590.1:4071-4455 GCF_000754665.1 Bison bison bison
TAATATGGGTGGGCCTCATCCAATCAGTTGAAGGTCTAGAGAGAACAAAGAGGCTGACTTTCCCATAAGTAAGGGGGAATTCTTCCTGCCTGAGTATTTTTAGCTGAGTGGTCTTTCCAGACTCCAGACTTGCATTGAAACATCGGCTCTTTTGGTGATCTTGAGTCTCTAAGCTCTCCAACTGGAACTTACATCATCAACTTTCCTCATCCTCAGGCCTTTGGACTCATACTGAAGCTACACTTTGGCTCTCCTGGTGTCCAGTTCTCTGACTGTAGATCTTGAGATTTCTCAACCTCCATAAATCATATAATCACATATATACATATATATATATATATATATGTATATGTAGCTCCTATTAGTTCTGTTTCTCTGAGATCC
>NW_011482590.1:4915-5551 GCF_000754665.1 Bison bison bison
ACGTTCACTCATTTGTGTGTAGGCTAATAAAATTTTATCATGTGTAATCACCATCACAATCAAGATATGAATGAATCCATCTGTATAGAATCTGTTTATTAAATTCTTCTCAAATTACCCAATTTAAGCATGCCTTCCTCTTTCCTGCCACCATCCCTACTGATGGAACCTTTAAAGATTTTCAGCATTCTGACAGTGGAAAGGATCTGTCCTTTTGTTTCTGGGTGAGGGCCAAAAAAGCAGCAAGCCCCTGAGAGAGAAGGGTGCAGTGTGGCAGCTGCAAAGTAAAAATGGCAGTTGGGCCCCTCTTGGCAAAGAATATCTGAGATAGTTTCCAGAGTGATATGCAAGATAATATGAGAGTTTTATTTTACGGCAATAGTTCTCAAGCCTAACTGTGTATTAAAATCAGCCAGAGAACATACAAAAAACCCAAAACAAAGCAAAAACACAAACTTAGACTCCATCCTCAGAAATTCTGATTCATTTTATCCAAGGTGGAGTCTAAGGATTGAAACTTTTTGCAAGTTATTTAGGTGATTCGAATGTGCGGCCTGTGGTCCACTGGAGAAGAGAATGGCAAACCACTTCAGTATTCTTGCCTTGAGAACCCCATGAACAGTATGAAAAGGCAAA
>NW_011482590.1:8723-10358 GCF_000754665.1 Bison bison bison
TACTGATATAAAATGTTACTCCTGTTGTTTACTCAATCCTTGAATTATTTTGCTCTATTTCTATATTCTACTTTTTTACATTAATCTGTCTTTCTGCTAAGTGCCTGAATCAAACTGTTTTTGTTATAATCATTTTATCATGCTTTATTTTCTGATAGAAGTAGAGAGACTTGATGTATTTTAAGATATTGACTCTTTGCATTGAACAGATATATCTTTAGGTTGATTCCAATTCTTTGTACTCTTCAGTGGAGTTTTAAATTTTGTTCAGTAGAGATTTTCTACTACAAATAGGTTAAAAAAAGATTTTAAATATTGAATCACTATATTGTGCACCTGAAGCTAATATAACATTGTTAATCAACTCTACTTAAATTAAAAAAAAAGATTTTTAAAGAACCAGATCAGCTCAACATTTAACTAAAATTAACTTTGAGCCAGAGGCCAAAAGAAAATAGCCTATGTAACTTAGCCTTGAGCATAAATGATGAAAATGAGTGTTTGACTTGGATAATTTCTTAGAATACTGCTTTGTTATCTGGCCTAATTAGCAAATATGTGCTACTTTATCAAGAATTTCAGTATATCATATACAGAGTAGTAATTTTCAAAACATAATAAAATACTAAGTGTTAAACCAATAAAACAAAACAAATTTTTTTCAAAGACTCAGAAGCTACATAACACTATAATGGCATGATGCACTATAGTTATTAATGGAAAGTTTGAATGAGAAAATGTCAGATGAAAATGACTTTTCAGAAAGTAGGGACTCCCCACAAAGACTCAGGATGAAAGTTGCTCAGTTTTACCAGCTTCAGTGACAGATAAAAGTCCTAGACTAGAGCTTGCCAGCCTTGAGATTACAGAGAAGCCTGAATTTCTAAAATAAATGATAGGATGAATTCATCTCAAGACCTAAATGCTCCAATATATTCTATAGTTTTAAATATTTAGAACTGACTGATTTGAATCAATTTGCAAGGAGTCCTTCTTTCATATCCCAAGTTGTATAAAAGGAATTTCTACTCTAGTTGTGTTTCAGCTTAAGGCTTTTAATCTTTTAAATGAGTAGCATTTTTAAGGCAAATGGTGAAACTTCTGGAATAGAAAGAAGAAAAATCCCCACATAAACTTTAGAAATGCTACTTGGATATGCATATGGAAATCAGTGGAAATAAAATTGTAAAGAGATAGCTGTGACTGAGCAATGCTTTTGATGTAACATAGTCAGGAGAAGTTGAAATATTCACAGCTACTATGTGTGTGTGTATATATTTTTTATATATATATGCATATATATGTGCATGTATACCTATGTATATGCACATATTCAATATCTATAATTAGGTTGGAGCATTCTTTTCTTTGGGACATAAATAGCCAGGGATGAATCTTAGAGTAACATTTCTGGGGCTATATCACTAGTAAATATTGGCCTACCTGACTGTAGAAACTTAACTTTAAACAACTTCTATAGTGAATAAAAACACTGTTGAAGTCATTGTTTTATCTTCCCTTGACTTGTAAGCTGCTTACTTTCAAAAAGTAGGTTGGCTCATTGTATCTAAATATGTTTCCTTCAAAAGAGAAGTATTTTATCCACATGGTAAAAAAAAAAGAGTAGCTCCTTCC
>NW_011482590.1:14017-14534 GCF_000754665.1 Bison bison bison
GACATTTCACATGATATACTCTGCGCTTAAGTTAAATAAACAGGGTGACAATATACAGACTTGACATACTCCTCTCCCAATTTGGAACCAGTCTGTTGTTCCATGTCCAGTTCTAACTCTTGCTTCTTGACTCACATGCAGATTTCTCAGGAGGCAGGTAAGGTAGTCCCATCTCTTTAAGAATTTTCCAGAGTTTATTGTGGTCCACACAGTCAAAGGCTTTAGCATAGTCAATAAAGCAGAAGTAGATGTTTTTCTGGAACTCTTGCTTTTTCAGTGATCTAACAGATGTTGGCAATTTGATCTCTGGTTCCTCTGCCTTTTCTAAATCCATCTTGAACATCTGTAAGTTCTTGGTTTGTGTACTGTTGAAATCTCTATTGGAGAAGGCAATGGCACCCCACTCCAGTACTTTTGCCTGGAAAATCCCATGGGCGGAGGAGCCTGGTAGGCTGCAGTCCATGGGGTCGCGAAGAGTCAGACACGACTGAGCGACTTCACTTTCACCTGTCTGTAG
>NW_011482591.1:0-1049 GCF_000754665.1 Bison bison bison
TTGCTAGAAATTTGGTTTTGAGTCTAAAAAAAAATCCATGAAAATACCATATTTGATTGGAATTGCAACATATCAAAGCAGGAGGGACCCTTAAAGACTATCTCGTCCAAGTCCCTCTTTTGACAAATGAGGAAACTGAGGCGCACAGAGGGAAAACGGCCTGACCGTGATCTCAATGTGAGAGAATCCAGAACTGGAATAATCTCCGTCTCCCACTCACAGCTCAGTACTCTTTCTTTTCACTACATTTGAGCGTATACTAATGGAAAACAAATTAAAGCAGAAGATTGCAAAAAGGTTAGAAAACCGAAAATTGCTCATAAAGGATTGTTATTTTCTCAACTGGTTTTCTACAGTACCAGAAATTCTAGCTGAAGTAATCCAGGCAGCAAAACAAAGTGGATGACAGTCAAATACTAATCACTACTTTCGCTTGAAAGCATTGTATTTACAGCCTTTTTTTTTTCTTCACAGGGAGAGACTCCACCTATGTAAAAACTGTATTTAATGCATTGAAAGTTTGGTGTAATGAGTGTGGAAAATCACAGGTGATTTGTGGTCCCTCCAGCACACCTGTTATGCCAGTAAACAACTAAAATACCTCACCAGCAAGGCTGGAACCCAAGGGTCAGTCCTCTGAGATGAACTAAGCAAATTAATCACTGATGACATCAGATAGGAATTTGTATGAACAAGGACAGGGAAAGACAGGGCTAAGAATATTGATTCTGCGTGCGTGTGTATGGGGGCCAAGTGTGTGGAACTAAATACCACTTTTTCACCAGTTCCACAGGGAGGTGTGGGGCCCCTGAAGTGTGCGATTGCTAATAGCTCCACTGGGAGCTGAGGGAGCACTGACAGCCTCTTGCGTTGACGATGGAGATAGAAAAAGTGAAGCAGTAGTGTGCGTCCTTGCATACCTTTTCCCTCATGTATTCTCTACATGTACTTTAAGAATAATAATTTTTAAAAGTGTTTTCCCAAGTAAGTTTCTCTCCTCACTTTGTTAAAGTTAGGAAACAGCAGCCACTGAAACCAGGAGAAAATCA
>NW_011482591.1:5129-5529 GCF_000754665.1 Bison bison bison
TTTCTCCCATTCGGAAGGCTGACTTCTCACCTTGCTTATAGTTTCCTTTGCTGTGCAGAAGCTTTTAAGTTTAATCAGGTCCTATTTATTTTTGCTTTTATTTCCAATACTCTGGGAGGTGGGTCATAGAGGATCCTGCTGTGATTTATGTCAGAGAGTGTTTTGGTTATGTTTTCCTCTAGGAGTTTCATAGTTTCTGGTCTTACTTTTAGATCTGTAATCCATTTTGAGTTTATTTTTCTGTATGGTGTTAGAAAGTGTTCCAGTTTCATTCGTTTACAAGTGGTTGACCAGTTTTCTCAGCACCACTTGTTAAAGAGATTGTCTTTTCTCCATTGTATATTCTTGCTGCCTTTGTCAAAGATAAGGTGTCCATAGGTGCATGGATTTATCTTTGGGC
>NW_011482592.1:0-1190 GCF_000754665.1 Bison bison bison
CCAATGAGGCAAAAATCAAAGAACAAGTAAGGAGAAGTTATATACAGAGTCAAGGACATAGGTGAAAAACAAAAAGCTAAAGCAAAACTAAAGGTGGGACCTATGAACATTTGAGAATGGGTAAGTAATAAAGAAGAATATTGTCTGGTGGTTGCCTTAGTGGGCAAATTGGACAGATTGACAGTGCAAAAAGAGAAATTTGGATCATAGAGTTTTTTCAGAATTTTTTAGGAGCAGAGAGAAGGGACGGGCCATGGCTTTACGTTGAGGCACCAAATCAAAGGAGAAAGAGACAGCTGATAGAGGAACTGACATGACAGCTCCAGAAGTGAGCAGCAGCAGGATCCAGTTGCTGAAGTAGAGAAATGCTCCCAGCCCTGCCAGCCTCACTGCTGAGTTCAACATGACTTTGGAGGATAGCAGTTTCAGCAAAGCTTTGAAGGCTACTGTTTTCAGTGGCCCTTGAGAGGAAGAGGAAATGATCATCAAGGTCACACAAGGAATCTAGCTGCAGACAGGGCTAAAATTGGCAGAATGCATACTCCTCAAAGTGCTAGAAACAGTAACAAAGGATAGGCAATATTTGACTGACAAGTACTAGCATTTCTCTGAAATTCTTTAAATGTCAAAGGCTACGAAATGTGTCTGGATGAAGAGAAGCCTTTGGTATATGATTTTCTTCTCAAACTCTTGCAGAGAAATGAAATGCCAGATGTATTGATAAAATTGAAGAAGATAGCACATAGCAATGGGTGGGTAAGGGGAGAAATTGATGTAATAGCAGAGCAAGGAAATGCTACCATTATATGTGGTCTGTTACGCACTCACACTTCTCTTATGGAAAATGATGCCATGTGTGAGAGAAGCAGAATGTAAAGATGAAATTGGATGGTTTATATGTAGCCAGTTACATATTTTTCAGATGATATCAACCTGGCACTATGCACAGAGGGCCGGAGAAGCTGGAGTCAGACAAAGTGAAAAGTTATAAATATAGAAGCCAAAGGGAAATATGCTAGTAGAAAAATTCTATAAGCGGTGAAAGCTCTTGGCAGCTACTCTGTAGTGAAAGAAGACACAGGAAGGATTTGGGAAATCAAATTAAATTTCAGAAAATAATAAAATAAATGTGGAGAGTTTGGGAATTATTAGAATGGAGACTAAGATTGAACAAGTAGTTTTGGTGGTGT
>NW_011482592.1:5203-5936 GCF_000754665.1 Bison bison bison
ATCTCAGACTTGGAGATGAAGAAGCTGGCAACCCAGAAGCATGAATGAGTGTAAACAAAAAGAAAGCACAAACTGAAGCCTGCTTTCATTGGCCCAAGGACCAGGAAAGCCTACCAAGATACAAAACTTTTGGTCAATTACCACCCTGCCCCTACCTATGCCAGCAAAGGCTGAATGAGAAGCCTAGACTTCTTACAAGGTTGTAAGGTACTGCCCCCAATCCTTCACTCTCATGGCACCAAAGAAGACCATGTAGGAACTTCCCTCATGGTCCGGTGGTTAATAATTCACCTGCCAGTGCAGGGGACATGGGTTCGATTCCTGATCCGGGAATTAGGATCCCACATGCAGTGGGGCAACTAAGCCTGTGTGCCACAACTCCTGAGCCCACGCACCACAGCTACTGAAGCCTGCACATTCTAGAGCCTGTGCTCCCCAACAAGGGAAGCCACCTCATAAGAAGCCCTCACCCTGCAACTGGAGAGTAGCCTCCACTTGCCACACTAGAGAAAGTCCATGCACAGCAATGAAGACCCAGCACAGCCAAAAATAAATAAATAAAAAGATCATGTAGGGAGCTGGGATTTCATTCTTGTTTGGTTGGTGATGATGCCTGCATTAGTGGTGATCACCTGAGGAGCCTGGATTTCCACATACTCCCAGCAATAACATGTCCCTCCCCACCTCCACTGGTGTTAGAGGAGACTAGAGGAGAGGCAGGACTTTCACCACT
>NW_011482593.1:0-1317 GCF_000754665.1 Bison bison bison
AATTACTTTACAATATTGTATTGGTTTTGCCATACATCAACATGAATCCACCACGGGTGTACACGTGTTCCCAATCCTGAACCCCCCTCCCACCTCCCTGATGTGGATATTTTCTTATTTGCCTGATGTGTAGGACTCACTCAGCTACTTTCTGGATTTCCTTCAGGGGGAATTGCTCCATGTATAGCTGTCCATTTGGTGTGTGTGTGTGGGAAACAGGGAAGGTTAGGAACCTCCTACACCACTATTTTTTTTTTCAGCCCTCTGGATACTTCCTATTTGGATCAGACAGTCAGCTAATTTACCTGGTTGACTGGAATTGTGCGCACATAGGCACTGCTGGTGGCAGGAATAAGCAACAAAACCTTTCAAATAGCATTGCTCTTTTGGTTTGCATGTTAGATTGTCACTGAGGAACTTGGTTCAGGCAAATTTGAGTTAAATAGTTCAGCATATTTGGTCATTTGACACTTGAATGAAAATTTGTACTAGTCCCCAGGGGCAATAGCTGAGAGGGTATTGCCAAGAGGAATTTATTTAAGGCTGAAAATCTATCTTTAAACAGGCATTACACCTCCAGCTCTGCTCTAGATTTGCCATTGCATACAAGCCTGGAAAATTACAGAGTCCAGAGGACCTGGGAGAGTGGCTAAGAAGAGCTTCCAGCAACTGTTCTCTCTGTACTCTATTTCTCTCCCAGAGTTTTACAAGACCATTTGATTTAGAGTTCTATGAAAAAGAGGGATACTATTGTATCACGGACGACTTTTCCTTGTTGGATGGTCCTTTTTCTTCTTTTTCTCCTTTTGTATGTATTAAGCATTTACTATGAACCAGCCACTGTTCATCCTCCATCCTTAACAGATACATGGGTTGATTCATCCTCCTAAGGCTGAACTGATTTATGTCACTTACTAATCAGCTTAAAAGTCCTTTTGTCTCTCCATAGCACATAAAAGAAAGATTTATCTCTGCCTGGGTACTAATCTGATGCTGGGAAAGATTGAGGGCAGTAGGAGAAGGGGACGACAGAGGATGAGATAGTTGGATGGCTTCACTGACTAAATGGACATGACTTTGGGTGAACTCCAGGAGTTGGTGATGAACAGGGAGGCCTGGCATGCTGTGGTTCATGGGATTGCAAAGAGTTGGACACGACTGAGCAACTGAACTGAACTGGGTACTAATCTGGATCCTTGTTTTGGGATCTTGGACTACAGGTTATTATCTGAGACATCTCCTTCCCTGGAGTTTCTGTGACTCTGGGCTATGGTGTCCAGTTCAGGCTCTGACCTTATTTTGTTTTATTTTTGTTCA